>NC_079427.1:9388475-9393475 GCF_026213295.1 Gadus chalcogrammus | reverse complement strand
GCTCGCTCTTCTTCCTGCGCATCGTGCACGGCCGCCGCAGCAAGCCCGACGAGGGATCGTACGTCTGCGTGGCGCGCAACTACCTGGGGGAGGCCGTCAGCCACAACGCCTCGCTGGAAGTAGCCAGTAAGTGCTGCATGTGTTTGGTTTTTTGTGCGTTTGTGTGTGTGTGTGTGTGTGTGCGTGTGTGTGTGTGTGTGTGTGTGGTACCTTTCCGCGGCGCTCCAGCTTGGAGCTCTCACCCTTCGAGAGCGGATGTCTGAGAAGGAATGTTTCTGGGGGTTGAGTTGTGGCTGAGTAGCGCATTGCGGCTATCGCGCTGCTACCCCCATCCCCCCATCCATCCCGGGGGTGCTCTTCCCCGTGAATGGGCTCACTGGGTTGGATAATCAGTCAGGAGATGGCCAGGATGAGTTGGCCCAGTGGCCTCCATGGGTCCATGGGGGCCCCCGGGGTGGGGATGTGGGGGGGGGGGGGAAGTGGCCCGATCATCCCAGGGTGAGTGCTCCTCTAAGGGGTCCTTGGTAGGTGGTCAGGAGGTACAATGGCAACAAAGCACTTTGTGTTTTGCCCCGCCGCTGCAGTTAATCCGGAGGAGAGAGAGAGATATCTGTAAGGGTTTGTATCAACAAACCCGAGCAGTTGTTCTGTTGGGTTTTGGCCGCGGATGGCTGGTAATTGTTAAGGGTTTTTTTTTTCTCTCTGGCTTTGAGTGGTGACGCAGAGTGTCTCCCTTTACTTTTTATCAAGAGATCAGTCACTTCACGTCCACTTAACATACAATTACTTAGTAGGAAAGTGGATCTTGCATTCCAGAGGGGCCTTATGTGTGCTTGAAGGTTTGTGATGTCAGTATTTGAAGTGGCCAATCTTTATACAATGTACTACACACGGCGACAAAAAACTCACAGCGCGACGTTTCTTCTTTTTGCGACGGCTGGCCGGTGTTGACGTATTTGTCTCCATGATTTTTTTTTTAACGCTACTTTGGCTCGTAAGGGCTAGACCTTCAAATGTATTATCTCTCTCTCTCGTTGTCTCTCTCTCTCTCTCTCTCTCTCTCTCTCTCTCTCTCTCTCTCTCTTTCTCTCTCTCTCTCTCTCTGTCTCTCTGTCTCTCTCTCTCTTGCGCTCTCGCTCTCGCTCTCGCTCTGTCTCGTTGTCTCTCTTTGACTCTCTCTCTCTCTCTCTCTCTCTGTCTCTCTCTCTCTCTCTCTCTCTCTCTCTCTGTCTCTCTCTCTCTCTCTCTCGCGCGCTCTCGCTCTGTCTCGTTGTCTCTCTTTGACTCTCTCTCTCTCTCTCTCTCTCTCTCTCTCTCTCTCTCTCTCTCTCTCACTCTGTCTCGTTGTCTCTCTCTGACTCTCTCTCTGTGTCTCTCTCTCTCTCTGCCTCTCAGATATCAACCTCTAGCCAGCCCAGAGGCTACTGCTCACTGTAATCCAATCGTGTGTGTGTGTGTGTGTGTGTGTGTGTGTGTGTGTGTGTGTGTGTGTGTGTGTGTATGTGTATGTGTGTGTGTGTGTGTGTGTGTGTGTGTGTGTGTCTGTCTGTCTATGATAGATATCACAGACATTTCCGGCCTTAATTAAATCCAAGAAGCAATAAAAAAAAAATAAGCAGCATTTGCAGGAACTCGAGGTGAAAAGTCAACCGCGGCTCATTTCACACATCTTTTGATCATTTCCTGGCCAGAATTGTCTTCATTTATGCATATTTAAATTCCTTGGTGGATTTCTCTCATCAGCACTGACCTTTGTGAAGTCGTTGTGAAAGAAGGGAAAATAGCTTTAAGATTGTCGGGCTGAAGGCGGTGAACTGAGCTGCAGCTGATGCGAGCCACACTGCTTGTTAGGATGCTGTGTTGCCTTACCGTACATCCTCTCTCTCCTTTAATGCGAGTCAAGCTCGGCCGCCCCACAAAAACGAGCGACTAACCTTCCGCTCTCAATTTTACACTCAATTATTCTAAACCGTCTGACGCCGGGAAAAATATCGCTATCCGGTAGGAAAGAGAATTTGTGCACTTGGCCCAATAAACGAGTTTCCATCGGTCAGAAAAACAAAAATGTTTCCTCCACAAGCGGACCAGGCTGGGCCTTCAGTGTTTATTTCAGATTTGCCTTCCATTTCTTCTTCGTGGAAAAACGACAGAATTTCGTGAGGCGCACTGACCGAGGTAGTGAACACTATTGGCTGATCCCGGAGCCGGACAGCCTATTCTGTACACGCTTCAAACAGACCCCATAATGACAAGCCACTGTACACCGGCTCTCTCTCGCTCCCTCTCACACACACATTCCTGGTGCCTCCCGCTCATCCCTCTCTCTCTCCGGCTCTCGCTCCGTTACATATAATTATGTTGTCGGAGCGACCAGGATGGAACAGTGCCAGGGGGAAATGGCCTTGCTTGTCTCATCCTATTCCTCCTGCTCCTCCTCCTCCTCCTCCTCCTTCTCCTCCTCCTCCTCCTCCTCCCCCTCCTCCTCCTCCTCCTCCTCCTCCTCCTCCTCCTCCTCCCCATCTCCTCCCTTTAGCTCGGTGCTCTTTATTTAACACTAAAGTCTGTAGGATCAAATTTAATTCGTGCAGCATGTAAGAAAATCTAATTGTGATGAAGTAGGAATAATAGGAGGGAGTGAAAAGGCGATATTCCAAGGGAAATACTTGAAACGGAGCCGACCACATTTTGGTCGACGTTCTGCTAAGTGAGGCTGACATTGTGCATTGGGGTCTCCGTCCAGCTTCTGCTGGCCTGGCCAAACGACAGAGGAGGAAGTCATGGTTTTGAGGGTGTTGACTTTTCTCCATCTCCCGGCCCCTGTACGGTGTCACGTTGAAAGCTAAAAACACAACTTTGCTTCATTTTGTTTCTTTTTCCCCCCTTGTTCTCTGATGTTATTCTACGAGCCTGGCTTTTCCAGTTTCCCTTACTCACCGGCAGCGATTGTTGAAGTTAATCCACGTTTCAACAAGTCCTGTTTTGCAAGCCTCGGAGAGTTAACCCAGTTTGTTTGGTTTATAATTAACCGCACGTACATTAGAGCTGTCAAGCACCTATCTACTCGAACCCCCTTAACCCTCATGCTCGGATAATGCATTTGTTGTCTGCACTGTTTGCCGTGCATATTCAAACAAGCTAGTCATAGGAGTCTTGCATCCCCCCTCCTTCCTACCTCAGGCTCGTGTTTTCATTGTACTATGAATGGACATGACAAGTAATGAGTTTGCTTTGTGCACAAAGGATACCATTCAATAGAGAGTAGAGCCGGTCATGACTATTAAGGTTAGTCACACATTAGCAGACGCGTGGTGCAGAGAATCCGGAGTATAATCACTTTTTAATTGCACATTGTTTTCATTTTAAAGCGAAGCACATTTAATCAGTTCTAATGCATTGCCTGCCTACAATTCCTAGAGGAATTTGACTTTTAAATAAGTATCAGAACCGTAGGACTCGTCAAAGGAAAACATCGTTATACCCGTTATGAAAATAAGTCATCCGTTTCACTTTTGAACACAAAAAAGAGGCTTGTTATAACAAACCCTCATGTATGACCCCACCATTGTCTTATTTGAAGCTGTACACACACACACCCACACCCACACCCACACCCACCCACACCACACCCACACCCACACACCAACACACACGCATGCACGCACGCACACACACACACAGACACACACACACACAAACACAAATGCAAAACCACACCCACACACACACATACGCACACCAACACGCACACACACACACACACACACAGACAAACATATATAGACACACACACACATAAAAAGAGAAACATAACCACAAACACACACAAGTTCAAGGCATGCAAAACGTGTGCCTGGTGCGTGCTGTGTTCTCTCAAACTAAGTTTCCTCTCAGCCGGCTCTCGGCATGGGGGCCCAGCGCGCCGCTATGTTTAGCCTGTTAGCTCTCCCCTGGTGGGGCGAGACGGAGCGAGGTGAGGTAATGGACGGAGACACGCAGCCCCCCCCCCCTCCCCCTCTGGAGGAGAGAGATAACCCCGAGGCTGATGGTCGGCTGGCGAGCCGCCCGCTCCGGGCCAGACAAACACGCATGCAGATACACACACACACACACACACACACACACACACACACACACACACACACACACACACACACACACACACGTATGCATCTGTCACAGGCACACCCATGCACACACACACACACAGGTACAATCACACACACACACCAACACGGATAGAAGCGTACACATACACACCCTTGCCCACATATGTAGAGATTAACCCTGTACACACACACACACCCTTTGCACACACACACAAACGTGCATTAATCCTACACACATGCATTAACCGTACACACACACACACACACACACACTCACAGACACACACAAACACACACACACACACACACGCACGCAGAGGCTGTTCCCCCTCAGGCCCAGGCCTGTTCGGTAACCACCGGCTACATGAGCAGAGGGAGTGTTTACTTGAACGCGGTCCACTGTAAATAACAGTATTCAGCCAAGTAAATATATTTCAGAGACCCAGTGACCGACCATGGCCCTCTCTCTCTCTCTCTCTCTCTTTCTCTCTGTCTCTCTCTCTCTCTCTCTCTTTCTCTCTGTCTCTCTCTCTCTCTCTCCCCCACTCTCTCTCCCCCACTCTCTCTCTCTGCCACTTTCTGAAGCCTCTGCTGTGCTCGGCACTGCCTCTGCACGATGGGGGGGATGGGATGGCGAGAGCGAGAGAGAGAGCGAGCGAGGGGTGGGGGGGGGGGGTCCTCGGGACATGCCCGGAGGGTCATCTGCCGAGCGGGGGGACAGTTGGCAGACATGCGTTGCCCTGCAGGACGCACTGTCCCCTCCCACTGAGCACGCTCTCTCCGCCTCCCTCTCTCTGGCAGAAAAAATCCCCTTGGACTACATCTGTTGGCTCTCACCCCCCCCCCCCCCCCCCCCCACCACCCAGCCCCCTCTCCCCCCTTCCTCTCCATCCA
>NC_079427.1:9345975-9383475 GCF_026213295.1 Gadus chalcogrammus | reverse complement strand
CACACACACTGCACAGGCCGTAACTAACCTTAACTACCTCGGACGGGAGATTTAAAGCCTTCACAGCAGACTGCGGCCAACCGCATGCTGACTAGATCTCTCTCCGTGCATACAGTTCCTACCGTATGAAGGATGTCAGGCTGCAGGCACGGAGTGTGTGTCCAGATCGATATAAGAGAATATAAATATCCTAGTCAGCTGCCTCAGCTTTATTTTTGGGAAATATACTCTTCCAAGTTTTTCTCTCTCGCTCCTTAGTTACCCTGTCTCTCTCTTTCCCCTCACAGACAGACATTACCTTTCTCTTTTTCACACAAACAAACACACACACACACACACACACGCAGACGCATGCAAGGACACACAAAAATGCACACACACATAGACACGCACATACACAGGCACACACACAGATACCGGTACACACACACACAAACACACTCTAGCTTTTATTTCTGCTTGTTATTTTCCATCTCAACTGCCAGTCTTTCTCCGTTTAGGAATCAAGAAAGCTCCTGTCTCAAGGTAAAAGCGACACCGAATCGAAGCTTGGAGCGAGAACAAGAGGAAGAAGTCAAAAGGAGGCACGCAGACACGCATCAGAGTGGAAGAGTTTAGGAGACATTGCCGTCCTCTTGTCAAATCACTCTTTCTCCCGGAGAGAGATTAGGAGTGTAATGAAAAGAGAAGTTTCTGGAACATCTCACAGATGTAATGCAGCCAGGCCTGGAGCGTGACAAGTGGGGAGAGGATGAAATATATAAAGATAGATATAAATATATATGTATATATCCTTCTGGCAGTTTCTGCGCTATAGCCTTGGAGGCCATACGCCGTATTACAACAGCCCAGGTTTGATTCCCGCCCGAGTTATTTCCCTGAATGTCACTCCCTCCCTCTCTGGACCCACTTCACCGTGCTGTCTGTAAAAAGGACACCAAAAAGCCCATTAAAAATATATGATGAGAAAATGTAAATCCAATCTACTACCTCTTTAGTACAGTCGGCTGGCTGCCATCAGTCACTGACACCCGCCAGAGAGGAGCCGGAGGAGGAGGAGGGCGGCCATTGGGTACGAGGCTGGGGGGGGGGGGGGGGGGGGGGGGGGGGGGGTCGCATCCTGGCATTCAGTTGTCATCTAATTGTCCTTGGTTGCCGTGGCAGATAATCTCATCATTAGAGACACAATTTGGAGAAAATGAGTTTCTCCTTGACGTGTCACGGCCTCCGCCTGCCGCCACCGCCGCTTCCTAAAATATATCCCGGGTACGGAAGGGGGGTGGAAGCGTTCCCCCATTATAACCAAGTCGTACCGCCGCTCGTCCTGACCCCGCCGCGATGCCAGCTCTGCCGTTCGGATCCCCCCCCCCCCCCCCCCCCCCCCTGCCATATGCGTGGCAGGCGAAGGTCGCGCCGCGTGTACATTGTTGGAGGTTGTTTCAATTACAGCTCATCGCCCCTAATCGCATTCTCACGGCACGCAGCGGTGGTATGGCGGGCAGAGGGGCGTTAATGCGCCGCCATACCAGGGGCCGCGCCGGCGTCACAAGTTTTCCATTCATTCGCCGCGGGCTTTGTTTAATTTGTAAAAAAAAAAAAAAAGTCTCGTCCAATTAACCTCCCAGAATGTTGTGTATGCACCTCGGGCGTAAACACATGTACGGGTGGGAAACCGAATCCCTCTCAAAGGAGTGTAAACATGTATACAATATGGCCTAATTAGGGGCCGTGACAGGGCGGGGGGGGGGGGGGGGGCCCGCAGCCGGGGCACCCGGCAAAAAGGACAGGAACAGATACACCCTCACCCCTGCTTTGTGTCGGTGACCTTTCTGGGGCCCGGGCGTGGCATGGGTGCATAAAGGAGCCTCTGTGTAACTATATACAGCAAAGAGCAGGATAAAAGACGGACAAGGGGACGTCATGGGTACAGGGGAGGACAACGTAGACGGCTCCCATTCAAAACACACAACACAAGTCAGTTGTTACTGTGAGACGGTTCTGGGGGAGATGGCTGACATCTGAATCGCGGGCGAGATGGAGGATTATGTGACCAAAGTGCTGCCGGTGACATTTCCATTCTTTCACTGCATCTATACCTCCCTCTCTCGCCCCCCCCCCCCTCTCTCTCTCTCTCTCCCTCCCCCCACCCCCCCATCTTCTCCACTTAACACTGGTATCATATTTTTGCTCTGTCATCGGGGCCATCTCGTCGTTTTACCAGATGTTCACCTTTGATGATCTGTGTTAACCCCCTCCCTGGCAGGGTATCATAGCCAAAGACCTTAAGCCAGGGATCCTCCACGTCTCGCCTCCATCTTACGCTTTGAATGTTGGTTCATCAGCACCTCTAAAGCACCGTCTTTATCTGCGCCGCGACATTGAAAAGAAGAAGGAAAGGGCACTGATAGACCGAGCCGGTAAAGGGATCTCTCACACACACTCACAGACACGCACACACATACACACACACACACACACACACACGCACACACGCACACACACACACACGCACACACACACACACACACAAGCACACACACACGCACGCACGCACGCACGCACGCACACACGCACGCACGCACGCACGCGCACACACGCGCACATACAGACACACACACACACACATACATTTTACTACAAGTACACATGCATACACACACACACACACAAGGTCCACACTGGTAAACAATGGTAATTGAACCGCTGTTGGCCTCAGTGGACCCCGGTGCCAACGTCTCCCTCCCCAGCAGGGTGTGGTACCAGATGATCGGAGGACTAAGCCGTATGCGTCCGGGCTCATTTTACCCAGCCAATGGGATTAGCGGAGAGTGCCGACGCGGCAGGTGGGTCCATAAGTTAATTTGCCCCGCTGTCGGGAGCTATAATAGCTTATTGATTGGCTGACGGAGAAGCAAGACGCAGCATTGAAGGGCACGGAGGGGAGGGGTGGAGACACAATAAGTTGATCATCGCTCGTTGTGTTGCCAGGGTCTAATGTCATTACCCGGGCTCATCTCCTCCGCCATGTAAATTCACTTTCCTGCCTTCGAGGAGTTGTTAGGTGAGGCGGAGGCGCCGACATAGTAAGGACCTCTGGTTCCTATAAGTCGGCCCCCAGGAGTCGCCCCCCCCCCGACCCACAAATCCCCCTTGGCCGTGAACACACACTGACACACACCCTGTAGGACCCTAGATGGCCCCAGGTTGGATCCTGTCAGAGACGGGTTTACTGCTCGAAGGGGGTCCCAGCTTGGGTGTAATTCAGGCTAAGCTGCTGGGGTTCACTCAGGCCACGCTGCCCGGCGGGGTCCTCCATCTGTTAGTGTTGCTGAGGTCCATCCCAGCCTCATCTCCCCCCCCCCCACCCTCCCCGCTCCGGACCCCTCTCCTCCGTCCAAACAAACAGCAGGCCGCACCATCACTCTCTCCCTCGCACTCCACTGTGGACACTTTGCCCTGCAAAGTGCCTGCCCGTGTTTGTATATGTGTGTAAGAGGTGCATATGTGTCGCAGGGTGCGTTTGCAAGGAACCACGGCCTATTAGCACTGCCATAATACACACTCACGCACGCACGCACGCACACGCACACACACACACACACACACACATTCTCCCACCACAGCCTCGTCACCGGGATGCTACACCTTCCACTTTTACTGGACCATGCCGGACCCAAATAAGCTTTATGAAAAGTGCCCCTCTGCTCTTTGTCGGATGAGAGGCGGAGAAATAAACGAGCGTGTGTGCTTCTTACGAGGTGGAGGGAGTCGGCCGGCCCACGCTGCGCTCTTAAATCAACACCAAGAGTGGAGCTTCACTGGTCAATCCACACTCTAACCCCGGACTTTCAAACAGCAACAGTGCTGTTAGGAGATGAACTGTCTCTCTCTCTCTCTCTCTCTCTCTCTCTCTCATCTCTCTCTCATCTCTCTCTCTCTCTCTCTCTCTCTCTCTCTCTCTCTCTCTCTCTCTCTCTCTCCATCTCTCTCGCTCCATGTAACATCTCTTTGAAAAAAGTATCACACAGGCTCTGGCAAAAACAAAGCAGAGCGGGTGCGCTGGGTTGTGGAGGGTTGGTGGGTGTTGCGTCGTCCAGCGCCAGGCTGGCCTGGATCAATCTGCCCACACTCTGATGCTCGGTTAACCCAGAGAAAAACACCGGCCGAGGGGAGGGGGGGGAGGGGGAGATGGGGGGAGATAATGTAAACAGAGAGGCAGGGATGTTGACCTTGCGGCCCATCACATGCTAACACACCCTGAGATAGACACTTACACAAACCCACACACACTATCGTCCACACACACACACACACACACACACACACACACACACACACACACTTAACGTCCAGATACACACACACACACACACACACACATGCACTCAAACACACACACACACACACACACACACACACACACACACACACACACACACACACACACACACACACACACACACACACACACACACTCCCAAACACAGACACACTCACTGGCTAAGCTCTAAACGATCAAATGGCCGAAATTCTTATCCGGCATCTGGCGGCCCAGCGGGCAGCAACATGTGTTGGATCCCTGCGAGCTCAGAGCCAGAGAAGAAGAACGCTGGCCCTCTCTGCCGTCAGGAGACGGCTTGACGCAGTAATACGCTGCGTGTAATCGCTTCTGTCTGAGATGAAACGCACTGAAAGGAGGAGCGATGGGAAGGGACAGTAGAGGGAGAGAGAGAGAGAGAGAGAGAGAGGGAGCGGGGAAAGGGACACACAAGCTGCCGTTAATGGAGGGATGGGAGGAGAGGGAGGGAGGAATGGGAGAAGGGGGGGAGGAGGTCTGGGGGAGATAAGGGGACAGGTGGTGCCACGTTTGCTTCGAGATCTTAGACAGCTGGCAACTCCTGCTATTAGCTTGGTGTCGCACACAAACACACGTACACATGATGGTGTGTGTGTGTGTGTGTGTGTGTGTGTGTGTGTGTGTGTGTGTGTGTGTGTGTGTGTGTGTGTGTGTGTGTGTGTGTGTGTGTGTGTGTGTGTGTGTGTATTTGTTTGTGCGTGGTTTACAAGTGTGGGCAAGTGCCTGTATTATTTTCTTGTTTGTGTGTGGGCGTATATCTGTGCGTTAGTGTGTGTTTGAGTTGTTTGTGCATGCGAGTGGGAGTGTGCCCTACATGCGTGGGCCTATGTATATGTGCGTGTGCGTGTGTGTGTGAGAGATATGACGGTCCACATTTGCGTGAGTGTTTGAGTGTTGGCCAGCCGAGCCGACCAGACCCCCAGCCGATCTCAACTCTTAATACCCACGCTGTTCTTCATGTTCAGGCCGCTCCAGGCAGCCGGCCAGCCCCCTGCCAGCCTGTTCCACCACCAGAGTATTTTCTCTTTGGAGTCGGGGATATAGTGCAGTGCCGGTGTTGATGTCTTCAATACCCTGGCAACTCGCCTTCTGTTCTGGCCCAACTCGGACTTAAACGACTGGCTTCAGACCGTGGGAGAAAGTGCCCAGTGTTTATTTTTCCACAGCGTTTACCTGAATCCCAACGTAACGGTATATATGAGGCCGGGTTCCGCCAGCGCCCCGAGACTCACTTCTTGCTAACGGCTAATTGGGGCGTCTCAGTCCGTGGCCCCCGAGAGGTATTATATCACATGAGGGTTGACACGGAGAGCCTGCACACAGCGGCGTGGGCCACAAGCCTCTGAATGTACAGTCTAAACAATCGAAAGCCAACTGTGTCTTTGTGGCTTTTGTTTGTCTTGTAAACCCGATTTAATGACTGCCGAATGGCTTTTCCATGCAGAGCGGAGTCTCCTAAATATACCTCTGGCGTTCACTGGGTCGTTTTGTTGAGTTGTTCTTGGCCGTGTTGGCTCGGGTCTCCGTCCCTGCAGCTCTGCGTTTGATCCGCCTCTCGCTCTCTCTCTCTCTCTCCCTCTGCAAGGTCTCACGGAAAGCGACGCTGTTTGATCGACCGATGTCAATTTTAAAATATAGATCGTTTTTTTGCCCCATCTCGTGTTTTATGGTTCCTTTGAACTTGGACACCAATCCCTTTTAGCCTTCTCCCTTCAATAGATCGGCTGTTGCCCACCTGAACCCTTGATGTTTCACGGCCCTTGGGGGTCACCTTGTGAGGGTGTGTCCCCCTCCTGTGTGGTGTTGGATTTTCTTATTCTTTATATATATATATATATATATATATTAGGAGCAGAGCTGTACTGCATCTGCTTGTCTCTTTTCTGAAACGATAAAGATGATTTGGCATTCATGACGCATAGATACAGCTACATTTCAGATCAATGAATCCTGATTGCTTCTGCTCGATCTGCTCTGCAACAGAGCTCCAATTTATTAAAATTCTGAAACACATATCCATTAACCAATGATGGATGAATAAATGAATGAATTGGCCCTGTCTCGCTGAAAGCCAGAGGACAACGCCATTAGATCAAAACCCCTGACACTGAATAGATGCGCGGCGCACAAAAGGGTCTTTGTCATGTATTGACACCGGATTTGTTTTGCCACCAGAATGGTTTCTTTCACTGAAATGTCACACTTGGTTATTATTGAGATATATCGCATCACCCTTTAGCCAACACTGGGTTCCTTCTACCGCCCCTCAGGCCGGCCACTTAAAGCCATCTTTGTGTCCCAGACACATGTTATTATAGCTCCCCACATTTGTTGAATTTGTTTCGCATTACTGTTTATTGCGATTTAACCCCTTTGTGTGAAGCAGTGCTATTTCCATTTTGTATTGGAAAGTGGGCCAAAATGTTCACTTTTAAAGAACGAATCTGTGTTCGTTCTTTCATCACCGTGATGCAGCCGCCGGCTTTGCAAATCTGTTGTACTGACAAAGTGTTGGTGAAATGGGTTGTGGGTAATTTAATAACACCTCCGCTCACCTGCCACGCGTTTTCCCTGGCAGGTCTGTAAACAAGGAACTTCCTGTTGTTCTCAGCTGTACATCTGGAGACTCAGATGTTGTGCTTCCTCTGCCCAGAAAATACACGGCAACAGCAGACTTTCTGATTCTATTTACAGTGGAAAGCAAGCATATGTGACAGGATTTAGCAGCGGGCGAAAGAAGAGAAACTGAAGAGATTTGATTCCGAGACAAGGTTGAGCCTCTACGTCAATTGGTGTCTTGGATAAAACATTATCCTACCGAAGTGGTCGTCCAATCCGAGCACAGCGTTATGGTGCCCCTTGACTGCACATTCAGAGCATAGCAGAGACCCCATAAAATAAGGAGGCATTTAAAACAAACAGTGCCGGGGGGGGGATTGAGTCTGTGGGTGGTTTGGTCTGTTTTTTAGCACCTCTCTCATTATCTACCACCCTGCAAGACATCTATGTGAGGTGCTGCAGGTCTCACACTGATTTATGGCCCCAAGGTGAGATAAGGCCGTCCTTCTGCCCTCTCCCTAATCCCCTCCACCCCGGCCCCAAGAATGTGTCTCACGACCCGCCCGTGGATGTGACAAAAAGGTTGCATAGTCCTGCACGGATACTGGATGGAACCAGACAAGCAGGCTGGGACCTGAGCCCTGATTTAAAGGCTTCTCTTTTACCACCAACCGAAGGTAAAAACCTACCATCGAGGTATCCTGCTGTCATGATAACGATAAATTGAACGCTAACGATCACCTTTTTTAGTTTTAGCGTCGGCTCGGTCTGCGTTTGGGACGGCCTCCCAACATGCGTACCCGGTGCTGTTTCCGCACTGGTCCTGTTGGTTGCCGATGGTTTTAAGTCGTGACATGAGAGTGCTAGATCACAGCACTCGGGCGCTAAGCTAAACAGTTGTTCTGGAGAACTCTTTCTGCAAATGCTTTGGAGTCAGAAGGGGAAGCAGAGAGAGACGAATGGCTCCCGAGGGGCCATCTCTCAACAGGAACACGAGCGGAGGTGCGCCTCTGCGCACATGCGTGGGAGTCGCTCTGTGTGTGTGTGTGTGTGTGTGTGTGTGTGTGTGTGTGTGTGTGTGTGTGTGTGTGTGTGTGTGTGTGTGTGTGTGTGTGTGTGTGTGTGTGTGTGCATGTGTGTGCGTGTGTGTGTTAAGGCTGAGGACGGGGTCCAGATGGAGGCGGTCTAGTCCCTGGGCGAGCCTGTATTCCCCAGGGAGCCCCGACATCACTCTGTGCCGCTGACAACGCCGGGTGATAAACCGCTAGCTGTCACCAGGTTGGACCAATGTAGGGGAAAGGCTCAGTGTCTGTCATGGGCAGGACCAGAGCTCTGCCTGGCCCTGACCTAGGGACATGGTTTCACTAACACCCCCCATCGTCCACTTAGATGATGGGGTCTGGATTTCACTATTAAGTATTCATTTAGCAGACATTATCCAAAGTGAATTGAATGAATTCAGATACTTTCAAATCAAGTAGTTACGTGTTGAGCTAGTGGCGCACATGGGGGATCGAACACGGTACCTTCCGGCTGGAAGTCGACCATCACTATGGCTCATACAACCACCCTTTTTTACACCACACCGCATGGATCACCCTTAGCTGTGATTGCTATTGTTCGTGGCATCCGAGGATGTGCGAGCACTGCATTAGAGAAAATGACAGGGTTGGAGGCGGCTATGGGGCTGATGAAAGCCTTCGCTGTGTTGCGCGCGTATCTCCGGAGCGGTGTTTCGTTATTAAGCCACGGCGCGGCGAGAAGCTCGCTGGATGCCGTTGAGGTAATCAAACGGATTGTGCCGCCGCCGAGGCAGGTCCTCCTAAACAAAGCACCCGACATCCGCGCCGTGAATAACACCCGGCATCAAACAGATCTGATCTGTTTAAATGATTCATCCGGGGGGGGCAGGCAGGGGACTCAGCGCCTCGCACGGTACGGCCGCCCGGCACAGAAGCCAGGTAGAGAGGATCACTCGTCGGGACAAACCTGCGCCTCTCGTGGGTTATGCTTAATGTCGGAGGCGGGCGGTATGGAAAATGAACGTTCCACAGGCGAGGAGAGTACTTAGTGCGCTGTGAGGGAAATGGATGCTCGAGCGGTGGCTCTGGTTGCGCCCTTTGAAGTGGCAGACATTAAGCAGAGAACCCGTCCCCGCCCGGCACTTATGTTCCAGGGACCCATCCCCGGCTCTCTCAGGCCTAGCAGCGAGTGCACATTTATAAAAGGGTTATTTCTCCCTCTTTACGTGTTAATGCATGCACAGTGTTTCCGGCCCCGTTCGCACCGCGACGCTTCGTGTTTTGGTCCTGGGTCGCCCCCGTCCAGGGCTCTTCATGTACCGGTAGTTATTGGAGGGTGCTCAAACACGGAGAGAGACGCAACCTTCGCTTCATTTCGGTTTTGCGAACGTTCGTCGCGATCGGCCCCTATTTCCTCCTAAGTGTTTTTCCCTAAAGGAGGTTTGGGCCGGCATTGGCTTCGGCTCTCAGCGCTCTGGAATCCGTGGCGACTGGGACCCCTCAGCGAGGGAGTTGGCTTGGGGGGGTTGAGGGGGTCCGGGGGTCCTCGCCGACCTCTCCCAGCCTACCCCCACCCAGCCCGTCCTCCCGTCCTCCTCTGTGACCCCCCTGCTCCATGCACCTTTGACCCCGCCTGTCTCTGTTTATAAATGTCATCCCACACTCGTGACGCACCGATGCCAGGAACAAGACGTCCGGGGGGGGGGGGGGGGGGGGGGGCGCTGAGGCTCCACGTTTTTTTCTTCTTCTTCTTTTGTTTATTCAGATCAGCACTTCCAAACTATTCCGCCACCAGGGAAGAAAAGGGACGTTAGGGGCTTTGGAATAATCGCTGCGTGTTTTCATCGCAGGGGGAGGGGGAGTGGTGCGTTTAATTGAGCCCCCCGGTTGACCTGCGACCTCTCACTGTGACCGCTCAGTCTGTTTCCCATCCCCTCACATGACTGAGGCAGAGGAGGAGGAGGAGGAGGAGGAGGACAAGGGAAAGCAGACAGGGGCACAGAGCCGAGCTCAGTGCTATTTATTTACGTTGAGGTGGTCTCCGGTTTTGCCCAGCGTTGGATTAGCACTTTAGAGCTGTATCCACCGTGGAGCCCAACCCCCCCACCCCTGCAACAATGTACCATCTCTCTCTGGAGGGTCTGGTCACCGATGGCTGCGGGCGGGGGTTCACGCTGGAATGCTCTCCGCTACAGCCAGGGCTGACGGCGTACGTTATCCAGAGGCTACCTCATTGTACCTCTTCATCTCGCGGGTGTGGCCCGCCGCTCCGAAAGTTTAGCCCGGAAACTTCTCCATGTCACTGTCGGGTATCACCGGTACAGAAACGATGATGCATTGCCACCTAAAATAGGAACTCTAGCACAGTTAGCCTGGGTGTGACACTAAGCAGGATACATATTAACCCCCGTCTCCCAACCCCCCCCCCCAACACCACCACCACCACCACCACCACCTCCCTCCAGCCATCTCTGACACTGGCCAGAGAAACGGAAACTATTCCAACCAGTGAGAAAGTACTTATCATGAACAATGTTGGCAGGGTGCTTGTGTACCAAAGGGGATGCAGGAACCGGGCTGTTTAAACACAAGTGGCTGGGCTGCGACACTGTTGCATTTATTCATGGTTCACGCACTGACAAAGCTGCTCCATTGGCCTCGCATCCAGAACATGTTCAACAAGATTAAAGTCTGGGGCCGGATAGTCTGCGGTCAGGGTGTTGAACCACCAGGCGATAGGCACTGGGTTCCATCTCGGATGTCCCTGGCATTCCTGCAGCCATCCTTGTGCACAATAGGCTACTCCCTACTGAAAGATATCTATCGGAATCGACGGTCGGCCGCTTTGGATTAAAGCCTCTTCTGAAATGACCAGATAGCCATAGCCATAGTATTAGGGATATTAAAGTGTTCAGTGTTGTATTGAACGGAACGAACATGCTGTGAATTGGGGCCACGAACGATTGGGTAGACCTCTACTTCCATACCGCAGACAGCTCTACTCTTCTGCAGGGAAAACATCTGATGCTGATTTAATGGAAAGGAGTGTTTAAGTGGCACCAGGAGTACGAATATTTGATAAAATATCTCTAATTAAATCTGTATCCCCTCTCCGGTGTCGCTCGCTGGTATAAATTATCTGTATTTTTTCACATTGCTCCCACAGGAGGAAGATAAATTGCATTAATTAAGTCCAGCTTCAAATGCACATTCCCCCCCCCTACCCCTCCTTCCCCCCTGTGCTTGGTTTATATATTTGATGGCGTTGTGGTAGATTGCCGAGCAGAACTAATTGAAAGGTTTGTGGGCGAGGTAACGCTGCTACAAGGACTTCTAAAAAGCTCAATCTGCAGCGTTTGTTGTTTTCTTCACATCGCTCACCATGCAGATGTGACTGTGTGTGTGTGTGTGTGTGGGTGGGGGTGTGTGTGTGTGTGTGTGTGTGTGTGTGTGTGTGTGTGTGTGTGTGTGTGTGTGTGTGTGTGTGTGTGTGTGTGTGTGTGTGTGTGTGTGTGTGTGTGTGTGTGTGCGTCTCTTTGAGGGAGAAGGTACAAGAGGCCAACTATTTTGTGGTACAGAAGGTTTTCTAATCATCCTCCATACTGTGTCTGAGGGCCCCATGAGATCTCCCAGCGGAGGATTTAAACAGCGCAGCCCACACAATTACATAACATATACACAACATATACCAATCATATATACAACATAAAAAACCAACACTGAGAACACCATACACTGCTTTTACTGCAGTAGATTAGTGGACCGTGCTCGTACACACTCCCCGCTAGTTCAGGACAACATATGTACGACTAATGCTTATAATTGTCTCAGTAGTTTGGTCCGTTGGCTGCCGACGCCTGCATCCCCAGCAGGTAGCCAATGGAAGCCATGATTCATCCGTCGAGTGACAGAAACACTTCACAGTAAACCGTGAAGGCCGACCGAAAGGGAAGAAAAACCAGACGTGGTTTGAAGCGAGAACGGAACCCAAGGGTGTCCCTTGGTGACTTGCCAAGGGTAATTTAGAAGGATCTGGATATCCGGACTCAGGGGCGGGTATGTGTGTTTGTGTGTGTGTGTGTATGTGCGTATGTTTGAGCGGGGGGGGGGGAGGGGGGGGAATGATAAATGAATGGAGGACCTCATTGTAACGTCTCAGCAGGGGAGTGGGGATAATGCGTGCTCCTTAGCAACAGCACTGCGAGGAAGGCCACGGTCTCGCTATTGTTTCCAGATCCCCATCAGCAGAGGCCCCGCGTAACTGCAGCTCCGCGTGTCATTCCTCCGCAGCCCGCCACACAAAGACGCATATTGTTAGACCGCTGCGCCTGTAATTGCTGGATGTGATTAAGAGGTAGAGCCCAAAACAAACACCGGGAGCAGCGAACGCTTGGCCATTATTTAATGCTGTAATTGAAGCATCCTGTCGTGTGAATGCGGAATGGGTGGATGGACGGACCAATGGAAAGATGGATTCGAAAGATTGGAAGATGGATAGAGAGATGAGCGTCTACGTGGCTCGATAAATGGATGGATGGATTGATAGAGTGTTATATAAATAGGCAGATTTCGGATGGATGGATACTAGATAGAAGCTGTAGTTAAATTGGTAGATACAAGATGGATAGAGAGATCAGAAATCGACAGATACTGTCGATAAATTGATAGATAGAGCTAGAGAAATAGGAAGATAGACAGATTGATGGATAGAAAGAGTGATATATAGATAGATAGAGTGATAGATCCTTGATAGATAGCTAGATAAGAGGTGGCCTGGTGGTTCTCCCTCCTTCAGACAGGGCTACTGCCAGAGGGAAGGGATTGCGGGGGGTATCAGGCAACCCAGGGGCAACCCATGGATTAACTCGAAAGCTGGGGCATTGTA
Organism: Gadus chalcogrammus; assembly: GCF_026213295.1. Lineage (NCBI taxonomy): Eukaryota > Metazoa > Chordata > Actinopteri > Gadiformes > Gadidae > Gadus > Gadus chalcogrammus. The sequence continues at coordinate 9,370,652 of NC_079427.1, read as the reverse complement.
AACCAAATTTAAATTAATCCCTTTTTTGTGTCCCTTGATTGAACAATGGTTGTCCTTCGGACTGTGGGCTTCGGAGGAACATCGATGCGGGGAAAGGGAGAGGGAGAAACAGAGAGGGGGAGAGAGAGGGAGAGAGTCATAGTCCAGCCTGTCTTTGCAACATCCAACTCCCTTTTCACACCATGGCTCTCAATTACCTGTCGGAGAAATAAAGCCCTTTCCCCAACAGCAGCAGCTTTACCTCCCATAATGTGGGGGAGGACCTGGCCACTCCGTCTAGTGAAATGGTAATGCACGAATCCTCAAATGAATGCCTGTCACACAAAACTGCTTTTATAAACTGCAGTCATTTTCTTGTTTTATTCTTCGACTCTGGCCTTCCTTTTTACCAGAACACGTTTTGCACAAATTGCACGGGAAACGGTGGTAGGTGTTCCTTTTGGTTCCAGCTGTCTGATTGGTCCTTAGTGGCCGGGCTGTGTGCTTTATTCAGAGTCCATGAGCCGACACAGAGAAGGGTGAACAAAAAAATGAATTAGCCAAGCCTGCTTCCCATCGGCCGATCAACGTGTTTGCTGTATATAATGTTTAAGATGGACGTCTTCTCCAGATGTTTTGTTCACATGTAATCTAGCCTAACTGCCGTTATTATGATGTAACCTTTGCTGGCTGCCAGGTTTGCTTTGCTTTTCAGTCTCTCTCTCTATCATGCTTAGCTCATTTGGTTTTGGTTCCACTGAGGGAAAAATTCTCCAGCAATCTTTCCAATGAGTAAATATTTTAAACGTGTTTCTCAGTTAATTCACCTTTGTCCTCTGGCTTGTGTCTTGTTTGTGTGCATGCAAGTGTGCGTGTGTTCATGCATGAGTGCTTGCATGTGTGTGTGTTTGTGTGTGTATGTTTTTGTGATTGTAAGTGTGTGCATGGATGCGTGTGTGCATTCATGTACCCTGTGTGTACAATTGGTGTGTGGGTGTATGTGAGTGTAAGTGTGTGCATGTTCCTGTGTATTTCACATGCATTCACGTGCGCTGTGTGTATGTAGGTGCCTGTGTGTGCATGTCTGCGTAAGTGTGTGTGTGTGTGTGTTATTTTTTTTGTGAGTGAATGTGTGTGCATATTTGTGTGTGTGCTTGTATGAGTGTGTGCATACACGTGCCCTGTGTCTGTGTGTGTGTGTGTGTGTGTGTGTGTGTGTGTGTGTGTGTGTGTGTGTGTGTGTGTGTGTGTGTGTGTGTGTGTGTGTGTGTGTGTGTGTGTGTGTGTGTGTGTGTGTGTGTGTGTGCGTGCGTGCGTGCGTGCGTGTTTCCGAATGTCCCTGTACACACCCAGGAATAGTGGGCTGAACAGAAGTAGGACAAGAGGTCCCTCTGTAGCAGCTTGTATTATTTGACGCAGCCATTCATTAATTATCCTCTCCCCACAGTCTCCAGTATCGCTCCTTGTTCTGTCTTTCTCTCTGCTTTCACGCTCAGAGCTTCAGCTTCTGAGCAGTGCCCTGCGCAGGCTTGTGTTGCCATATCTTCAGGCAGACCAGCCCCAGCAGCCAAACCGCTCCTGTAGCGTTCTCTCTCTGCTTTCTGACGCATTAAGGGAAATCACTGCAGAACAACGATGGCCCCATTGAAAGGTTTATGGAGAATCACTGTGGTTCTGAGGTCCGTGAAAGAAAGAGAGATGTTGTCAGTCTTGTTGCTGTCATGTCAGTCTCGTCCCCCCCCCGTCCCCCGTCCCCCCCCCATGCCTCAGGGCCAACACAGACTAAATCTGGAGACAGATTCGGGTTGTTTGTTGGTGGGCCAGAAATGTTGGTATTTATTACTGAAAGCTTTGCAAGAACTTTAATGGTTTGGCTATATTCAAACAAACCCAGACACAAATACACTGAGAGACACACACACAAACACACACTCACGCCCCCCCCCCCCCCCCACACACACACACACACACACACACATACACACACAAAAACACTTCCTCGGCCTCCGCTGTGTGTTAAGTGCAGCTTGTCCTATCCGTGTCGGCGCTGGAGGAAACGACGCATGGATCAGTGTGTATGGATCGACCCATGCAAGGTAATTGGTTACAGGCTTTTGCATTGTATTGAACACAGTCGCTTGTCCATTTAAGCTCAACTCCCATTTTTATCCTCTCAGCCCATCGAACACTGCTCAATGTGGTGTATCATTGTTCACATGTGACCCCTTGGTGCCCCCCTCTCCACTACACGGCCCCCCCCCCGGTGTGTGTGAGTTGCCGGTTCACGCACCTGTTGTTCTCCTGGCGCTGCCCAGGGTGCTTCACCCGGGGCGGGGCCCAACAGCCGTTCCCTAAGGCCTACTGGCACCAGGGCCTACGGGGCATTACCCGCTAAACCTTTAATGGTTTCACCTCGCGGGCCGCTATCGCTATTATTACAAACAATTATCAAAACACAGTGTGTGATAAAAACTAAGAATGGCGGAAATGGCAGTCGGTTCGGACATGCAGTGCAGCAGGATTATTCTGGGATCTTTATAAAGCCCCAGAGGACAATAGGAATCGTAAAATACTAACGTGCCAAAGAACACAGACACGGGTCCAAGAACGTGTTAACGGTCCCGTTCCCTGACCCTAAGCTCGGCTTGTTGTTTTTCTTGCGGTGCACCATCTTTGTTACGGCCTTCCACATGCCTTTGTCTGGTCCGTTTACGGTCAGGGGTGCCTCATCCCCACTAACACTCACGCACCCCCCCCCCCCCCCTCAGTCAGACCCACGTCTTTCAAAGCGTGATGCGCCGCGTTTGGTCGGTGCATACCAGGGGCATAGCTTCATAGCGTAGCTCCACGGCTTCATAGCATGAGGCTCAGGAGATCTGAAGCGTGGAAAACCAAAACAGCGATGCAGCTGTGGATAGGGGAGGGTGGGAGAGAGGGGGATGAAACCCCGGGGACGTGACAGGAGGCATTTATTGCTCGGTAGCTAGCAATAAAAAGAAAAGAAAAAGATGTAACCGACACAGATTATGTTGGTTCTACTTCCTTCATTGGCATGCTGTTTGCGCTGCACAGCTGTACGTATGGGTCTTTTCTCCAGGATGGCCTTGTTACTCAGTAAATCCACATTGGCTTGGCCGAGGGACACCCCTAAGCCCAGCTAACAGTATTTGGACAGGGAGCTAGGCCTTTGGGGCCAGCCACTGAGCAGGCTTCTGCCCTTAAGTGTGGACATTATATGATAGGCGAAGGACAGGTGCGCGTGTCATCACCACGACCTTCACTTGTGTGTGTGTGTGTGCATGAGCGATTGAGATAGAGTGAGAGCGAGAGAGAGCACGACAGAGTGAGAGAGAGAGAGAGAGAGAGAGAGAGAGAGAGAGAGAGAGAGAGGAGAGAGAGAGAGAGAGAGAGAGAGAGAGAGAGAGAGAGAGAGAGAGAGAGAGAGAGAGAGAGAGAGAGAGAGAGAGAGAGAGAGAGAAAGAGAGGTGGATGCCACACATGGTCGTACGTGCATTTTTCTCCGACGCCTCTTGTCTCGGTTTACTGCCGTCCCGGCGCTTCTCTCTTGTCTTGTTAGTGGGATGTTGATCGCTCTAGTATCATGTGAAGGACACAAGCTGGTGTAAGCACTCCTCAGGCCAAACCATTAACGGACCACCATTACGCACGGCCAAGGCCTCGACGCCCGAAAGCCCACGTAGGACCTGGCTCCGCTTAATAAACTGGTGTGGTGAATTCTAGCAACCATTAGCATAACACTCGGCAGTCTGAGTGGCGCTAGCTGTCGTCTATCTTTTTCTGTCTCTCTCTCTCTCTCTCTCTCTCTCTCTCTCTCTCTCTCTCTCTCTCTCTCTCTCTCTCTCACCCCCTCTCTGTCTCTCTCTCTCGCTTGCTAGCTAACTCTCCTGGCGCCATCTTTTCTTCTCGCCCGGTTAACGTTTAGAGAAAGAAAGAGGAAGTTTGGCGTTCAATGACAACTGTGAAATCATCCGCGGTGGAGCTTAACTTGGGGGGATTAGACTGGGTGGGGGCCAGGGTGACAGAGAGTGTTGTGGGTATTTGTGTGTGTGTGTGTGTGTGTGTGTGTGTGTGTGTGTGTGTGTGTGTGTGTGTGTGTGTGTGTGTGTGTGTGTGTGTGTGTGTGTGTGTGTGTGTGTGTGTGTGTGTGTGTTGACGGTGGTGTTGGTGGTCTTTGAGCATAATCGACCGAAAATATTCTCAGAGCTTCTGTAATTGTGTTTTCTCTCTTTGTTTGCTGTTCCGACAAACTGGCCCCGATGTTCTGTTTTCTCAGCGGATTTGGCGTTCATTGTGCTGCTCTTAACATCAACAAGCGTTGTGAGGATCCGTCCCGCTTTCAGCTCGACAAACAGCGCACACATGATCCCTTAATGCCCGTCAGAAGTTTCACCCTTTAGGTTTGTTGCAGCAGCACCAAAACTTTCACACACACACAGCCCACTTTGTCTCGTCCCAGCGCGGTCCGGTCATGATGAATATCACCAGCCTCTCATCTATATATACCGCCCTTTGGTGTCGTGCTGTTCTCCACACCCTGATATGTGGTGCTGCACGTCCTCTCCAGCTGTGCGACTCAGCCCTGGCCTTTCAACATAAAACCATGACTGTAGCGTCTCTGGGATGTGTCGTGACATTCTGCGTCAGGCATGCAGTTATGGTTTACGCATCCTCAGGGCTGTTTTTATCTGTCGTCCCCGCGACCACTCTCTCCGCGCTCTGCTTTCGGTCGAGCTGGCTTCACACGGGCTCATATTTTTAAATTTCATTCGACTCTGGTTGTGTTTTTCCTTCTTTCATTTTTTTTTTTCCTTTTGTTCTTGCATTCTTTCTTTCTTTTGTTCTTTCATTCTTTCGTCCGGTCGTTTTTTCCTTAACCTGCTTCCTCCTTCTCCGGCTCTTACTCTCTCACTTTAAATATAAACATATCTTCAAAGTTTATAGTTTCCTCTCTCTCTCTCTTTCTCTCTCTCCCTGGCTCTCACACACTCTCTTTAAATAGATATATATATATCCTCCTCCTCAGAGCACCGCAAAGTGTATCTTTCCCTCTCTCTCTCTCTCTCTCTCTCTCTCTCTCTCTCTCTCTCTCTCTCTCTCTCTCTCTCTCTCTCTCTCTCTCTCCCTCTTTATGTTCCCTCTCTTCCTGTTGACTTGGGAGCACTTGACTCCTCCTGGCAGCCCAGCGCTAATGCTAACGCTAACCTTTCTTCCCCGCGGCCCCCCCGACTCCGTAATGAATGACTGGGGCCCTTGTTGAGGTGTTGTGCTGGCCGATCGAGCCAGGGCCCTTCCTCAAGGGACTCCTTCAGCCTGTCTGTTTTTCTCTGAGTGTCCCTGGCCACGGGCCCCCAAAAACTCCAACCACCGCCACCACCCCTTACCCCCACCCTCCCCCCCCCCCCTCTCGCTGACACAAAGCCGCTGCCATTTCACAGGCCACATGCGTCAGGCCCTGGGCCCTCGTGGAAGGGTCCCAAGTCTGTCCCCCCTCTGGGGTCCATGCAGTGGTCCGTCAATAGTGAGGAGGAAGGGCGGCATGGATGCCAGGAGGGAGGTTCAGGTCTGTTCAGGGACCGCCGGATGAGACACGGAGGGAGGGCGAGGAGGAGGGCTGGATGTTGGGGAGAAGAAAAGAAGCAGGAAAAAGGAGGGAGACGTCAGAAGGCGGCACAAAAGAGTGAACCCGTGAGGCGACAATCGCTCCCATGCCCGGTTGACAGAGTGCTCCAGAATAGCAGCGTTTTTCTATGTGTGTGTGTGTGTGTTTGTGTGTGTCGGTGTGCGTCAAGTCGAGAGTTGTGTCGAAGAGCAGCCATTCACCCAGGCGCGCTGCCCTGCCCCCGGTTCATAAGGTTTGGATATAAAGTAGTGCGAATGCGGTAATTTGGCTACGGGACAAGCCTGGCGCCCGGCCAGCGGCAGCAGCACAACAGAGTCTCTCTGTTACTCCCTCTCTGTGCCGCTGCCTCCCCTCGCCATGCAGAGCAGGAGCCCAGACACATTAACAAACACAAGCCCCCCCCCCTTCCGCCCAATAAAAGCACTCCAGATGACAGGATCCCCCCGGCGCTGCCAGGGGTCCGATAGGCTGCCGTGGAGGAGAAGAAGAAGGAGGTAAAAATAAAAGAGCCATGCCATTCATTCCGAAGCCGAGTTTATTGGCTGGATCTGTTTTCCTTTAAGAAGCACTTAAGTGCAAAAACGGCAATGACTTCACGGCGTGTGAGCGTGCCAGAGACAATACCGTGTTGCAATAACGTTGATATTATGGCCTGGCCGGTTCCTACACATCAGGGGACGGGGCACGTTCATTTGTAAGCGCAACCGGTGACGTAGCGCCCCCCCATGCTTGGCCTCTAAGAGCGGTCTCTGTGGGACGGCCCACAGTGATGCAGGTGGTGGAGCTTCTCCGTCTCTCTCTCTCTCTCTCTCTCTCTCTCTCTCTCTCTCTCTCTCTCTCTCTCTCTCTCTCTCTCTCTCTCTCTCTCTCTCTCTGTCTCTCTTTCTCTCTCTCTCTCACTCTCTCTCTCTTCGTCTGTCTCTGTCTCTCTCTCTCTCTCTCTCTCGCTCTCTCTTCCCCCCTCCCTCTCCCTCCCCTCCCTCTCTCTGATGTCCACGGGATGACGTCTCTAACAGACGCCTCACACCGTGACTAACCCCCTGCCGACGACCGGAGCTGTCAGTGGCTGCTTAGAGTCTCTGGTCTAATTGGCAATCAGTGATGAACTCGTCCCGACTGCGGAATCCAAAGCCGGCGTCCCGGGGCCCTGAGCGCCCAGTGTGGAGAGAGAAGGGAGGGGTGATATGTTTCTCGGGGTGACACAGGGGGTAATGGCCGTTAGGGGGGGGGGGGGGGGGGGGGGGGGGGGGAGCTCCGTGTCTGGTCGGCTGAAACCCTAACGGCCCTTCCCTTGTTATCCCTCTCTCGTTAGCTCTTTTAATTAACGCACTCGTCTCCCTGGGCTGCGGATAATTAAGGCGCTAATTGCTCTCAAGGTCAGAGGTTTTCTTCATTTATCGTTCATTCGTTTATCAGGGGTGATTAAGGGTGCTTTGTCTCAGGTAACGCTGTCGCCTCTCGCCGCCGGCTCAGTCGGGCGGGGGAGAGGGGGTGGTGGGGTGGGGGGGGGGGGGTCCTTGGGATGTGACCCCTGCAAAGTGCCACCCGACCCCCCCACCCACGAGAGCACGGCATGGGTGATGGTGATGAGAGAAGGCCTCACCAGCAGGGGAGTTTGTGACACATCGGACAAACATCCTGGTCACCAGGGGAGACGAGAGAGAAAGGAGAGGGTTAGGGAGGGGGGGGGGGGGTGCTGTGAGTCAGAGATACTTGCTCCCTTGGGTGTCGGAGGGGGGGGGGGGGGGGGGGGGGGGGGGGGTGGGACTCAGAAGGATGGTTGTCATAGGGAAGGCTGGTGATGTTGTTTTGGGTGCAAACTGGGGCGGTTTCAGGTCTGCTGCCACCGAATGGGCTTTGGGACAATGACACAGCTACACACACACACACACACACACACACACACACACACACACACACACACACACATACACAAAGGCACAGGAGGTTTCCTGCTTTGCTGCCAAAAGACTCCTCCTCCTTTTACATTAGGATTCATCTTCAATGACGCTGGTTCATTTGTTTTGCCTCCTGCACATTACTACAATCCAGCAAGTTCTTTGTATTTGAGGGGAGGAGAGGGAGAGGGCGAGAACGAGGGAGGAGAGGGGAAGGGCGAGAGAGAGAAGGTTGATGGGGGGAGGGGATATATTTCTCTTCCTCTTTCTGGAGCTCTGCATGGCGCTTCATTAAGCTGGGTTTTATGTGGTGCCACTGCCAACACAAACACTGGGACTCATCCACTGCTCTGTGTACATTACATGGGGTCTGTTGACACGAACGCACCTCTGTATACATCAGTGCACACCGAGATGCAGAAATACACCGGTTTGTTTACGACACGCACTCAAGCACACATACACATACACACACACACACACACACACACACACACACACACACAAAAACACATTCAGAAGATTGTGCACATATTTACACACATACAAAATCACACACAACCACACACTACACACACATTCGCAGATACACATACACACACAAACACACAAACACCTCTTCCTCCCATCCATCCCAGAATGACAGCCCATCTGCATGCCCTTGCACGTCAACCACCCTATGGGGGGGGGCCCCGTTGAGCCGCTGTGTGATTCTCGTGTTTTCCACATTAAAGTGCTGGTGGAGTGGGCCCCCAACAGTGGTATGGGCTGAGCCCCCGCTGGTGGTATGGGCTGGGCCCCCGCTGGTGGTATGGGCTTGGCGGAGGGGGGCTCGCAGGGCGATGGAGGCTGTCCCAGGGCATCACAAGTGGGCTGGGGCTGGGCACAGATGGCAGCCTGGCACTGCAGCAGGCAGGACTGCACACATCAGGACTGCCCCAGACACCAAGACCCCGCCCTACCCCAGCTCACCTCTTCTCAATGGTGCCGCGCTTTAACTACTGACCACGACACGGTCATTACAGTTAATGGATCAGTGTGCTTATGTGCCTGTGTGTATGTGTGTGTGTGTATGTGTGTGTGCGCCTCAGTGTTTACGCATCTTCGCGTGCGTGTGTGTGTGTGTGTGTGTGTGTGTGTGTGTGTGTGTGTGTGTGTGTCTGTGTGTGTGTGTGTGTGTGTCTGTGTCTGTGTCTGTGTCTGTGTGTGTGTGTGTGTGTGTGTGTGTTTGCGTGCGTGCGTGCGTGCGTGCGTGCGTGTGTGGTTGTAGGCTGAGGAGTAGCAGATGAGTGAGAGTTTAACAGTGGACCGGTGGGGGAGACGCTGTGTAGTGACAATGCTAAACATGATGGTGGTGTCAGCGGAGACAGAGGAGGAAGTCTCATACAACGGCTGGAGAGGAGCCTAGTGGACCGATGCATTCCCAGACGGATGCAGCCAGACATACACACTGTATACATAAATATGTACACACACACATAAGTGCACACTCGCAACACACACACACTTAGCTCCACTTCCACGACCGATCCGTCTCCTTAATTCATCACGTTTTATCGTATACAGTTTTTAACCCACTTTCACAAGTCCTCATTTGTATTATTTTATGCACGTTTTCATTACTGTATTTATGAATTATATTACTTCACATTTCCTACGTCACACTCAGTCACCACTGCTCTCCCTCTAGCCCCCCCATCCCCCCCCAAGCCCGAACCAACCCAGGCCCTAAAAGAGTTTTACTAGGGCCCTACGTCAAAGTGACGCTGCCAGCCCATGAAATAACAAACTTGTTTAAAATGTTCTTGTAAATTTTCCGTTGACAGAGCGAAGGGGGAAAATATTAGCGAACCGACGAAAGCAGACGTAGCTCTTGAGGCACCATCGGCGCTGGTTGGCTTGAGGGAAGCCAGCAGGCCTCTGCCCACGGCCCCGGGGGGCCAGTGGAGCCACTTGGCTCTGGGGTTTCCTGGAGGTCACCACAGCTCCACATAGTCAGTGTTAACATAGTGGTCCCCACTGTCATTTTCTACTGGCTGACTTCATCAGAAAAAGTGACTTATTTTATATTGTTATTCTGGCCGAGCAAGGACAAAATGCTTTGTGTGTGTGTGTGTGTGTGTGTGTGTGTGTGTGTGTGTGTGTGTGTGTGTGTGTGTGTGTGTGTGTGTGTGTGTGTGTGTGTGTGTGTGTGTGTGTGTGTGTGTACGTGCAAGCGTTTCCATCCTAATTTGTGCTTCCTGATGCATGCAGACAAACATGCCTGCATGCATCTACATGCAATCACAACCATGGACGGATCGCTCGTCCGTTTCCTCGTGCTTGCATGTGGATCCGTGCATGCGTGCGTGCGTGTACGTGTCGGGGCGCGTGTGCGTGTCCGTGGAGGTCACTCTGGGCTTCCTGTTGACAGCTGCAGGCCGTGAGCAGATTTACTCCGCGGCAGATGCTGCCGGGGGGACACAAGTCAGTGTTCGCTTTATGCTCCACCATTTGGCTGCCTCTATTCCTGGAAGGACACGGCACAATCACAACAGCGTTGCCATAGACCCCAGCTCCAGACCTGCTGACAACGCAGGCTCGCTTGCGTATGCTCCAGACGTCTGTGTGTGTGTGTGTGTGTGTGTGTGTGTGTGTGTGTGTGTGTGTGTGTGTGTGTGTGTGTGTGTGTGTGTGTGTGTGTGTGTGTGTGTGTGTGTGTGTGTGTGTTATCATTCAGTTTCAAAATGTCACGGCAAGAGAGAGAGATAGTCAGAGAGCGATGTATGTGTATATAAATAGAGAGAGATAGAGAGAGGGAGCCATAATCCTGACACCCTCATTACCTGGAATCCACTGAGAGACATATCTTGTTCCGAACTGATGTACCGAGGCAATCTTACAGAATGCCACAATACCAGCCATCTCCCCTCTCCTTTCCATGTTATCTGCAAGTTTCCCCCCTCTCTAAGTTCAAGTTCTGGTCTCTGTCTTTCCAATGTGATGCCACACTTAATTTATATCCTTGTTCCCAGCCAGACAGATCCTAAATCTGGAATAACCACCCCAAGAGACAGGGGGAATAGTCTGGATTTCTTCAGGGTAATATCAAAGGCCAGTTATGTTGGGGTCCCCCATTGCAAACCGTGGCCGCTAAAGATAGATGAGATTCCAGAGCCAAGGAGGCATTCAAGATCTTTCAGAACTTCAATTCCTAAGCGTGGTGAACGTAGCTATAGATGAACCATCGAGCATGGCCGCATCTGTTGATTCAGCCATCGTCCCCCCCCGCCCCCCCCAAGGGACCCTATGCATAAGACAACGATGCTTCTGTTAAAATACCCAGATCGTTGGGTTAGCGTTTAGCCCAAAATAGCTTGCGACCTAGAACCGTGAATCATGCTAATATATTCAACCGGAGAGGCTAGTAGGTAGTTAAATTTCCACATGAATCGGTCGTTTTCTATTTTTCTATCCTTCCAAGGCCCCATCATTTGGACATTTTCTCCACTCAGAGGAGCAGAGCCCGCATGGGCGGCCGGTCCGGAGGGGACCAGGCTGGGTGACTTATGGCTTTCTAGTGTATGTGTTGGCAGCGGAGCTTCAGGAGCCCAAATCCAAACAACACAAATGACCTTGACCAGAAAGCCAAACCATGGGATTGTCAGACAGGACTGCCAAACATGTGGAAATATAGCCTAGTATGGTAAGCAGTAAAGAGATACACACCGCAAATGCTGTGTTCCAAGCTAGTCCCAGGAATAAACCGGAGAGGCAAAATAGCAGAGAAGGACTAAAGTGTGTGCGTGCGGGAGGCTGTCCTTCCCTTGAATCAATAGGGATTTCCTTGGTCAAATCTATGACTGCAATTTGACTAAATTCTATGACTGCAAAAACTCCTTCTTTCTTGCTCCCGAGACCGAAAAAAATGTCTTGTGTGCCAAGAAGGAACTGAACAGGTTTGGTTTTGCCTCGGGCTACAAAAGTGGATTCAATTTCATTGCTCAAACATTCACAAATTTTGTTTTGCTTATGCGTCGGCCTGCGGAGAACGACAAAGGCCTCCTTTGTGCCGTGGAGAGTTGTTTGGGCCTTTTTGGTTGTCTTCCGAAGGCCTCTGCTCTGATGACCGGGGTGGGGCCTGCTTGGCAGATAAAGTTTCACTGTATGCCCGCAGCAATCCCGGCGCCATTGTCTCGACCAGGTGGTTTTGTTTGCGAGCTCTTGTCAAGAAAATAGATGTAAAGGCACAAACAACTTGTTTGTACATTACTTTCAGGAACTGTTGGGCCAGTCTCGACTGCTTGTCTGAAGGTTTGTCTCGGTTGGTTTCTTTACCTTGAAGATTCTCTTTTCAACATTCTTCTATTATATTATATTATATTGTATTATATTGTACTATTTTGGGGTCCATCTATTCTATGGTCGTGTTTTTCTCTGGATCCTTTCGTAAAAAAATGTCTGGTGTGTTATCCAACCTGCGTCTCGGTAATGATCGATGGATAACCACGGATACATGACCCATAACTAAGTGCTGTTACGTGTGTTATGTTCGCCGATGGTACCTCTCTTAGAGAAAGACAAGGACAGACCAAATGGATTGGGGGGCGGGGGTGAGGGGGGGTAGTATGGAGACTGTTTTCCCCAGAGCTCCCGGGGGGTTAGTTGTGTTGACGAGCAGTATCCCTGCGCCGCCCCCCCCGGTCCGTGGCTCCTATGTAAGTGGCTCTTGGCCGGCCCGCCTCCCCTTTCTCTGGCCATCACTCTGTCAGCACGCTACTTACACTGGACCCCTGCTGTGACAGCTGTCCTTTCATCACATGTGGCACCCTGGCAGGGCTGAAACCTATATGACAGCGCCATAGGGTCGGCCTGTCCACAAAGGTCCAGGGCGGTCGGGGCTTTTTAGCTGCCAGATATGAGCCTGGAACGTTCTGTCCAGGAGTCCTTGGGGTTCTCTCTCTCTCTTTCTCTTGCTCTCGCTCTTGCTAGCTCAATCTTCGTTTTCTCTCTCTCTCTCTCTCTCTCTCTCTCTCTCTCTCTCTCTCTCTCTCTCTCTCTCTCTCTCTCCCTCTCTCTCTCTCCCTCCCCCTCTTCTCTTTTTGTTTTGTATAAATCATACACTCAGCCTTCATCCGGCTGTACGTCCTCCGCACAGATTTAATCCATTTCAGGCCGACAGCCTCAAACAGGATATGACGTCATCCAGCCTTTTCCATCAGTCCCTGCTGAATCACGATTACCGGCTCGGCAGTATTTGCGCGGTACAGCCTCTACTCCCCGCACCCTCCCCTCCCTCCACCGTTCGTCACCTCTGACTCCCCCGTTTCTGTGCTATCATTCGTGGTCTCCTTATCAGCCAGGGGACTCACTCCAGTGTTAACCCAGTGGGAGAGGCCCCACGGCCAGGCCCTCCTCTGCTGTGTGCCGGGTGGTGGTGGTGGTGTTGGTGGCGGTGGTGGTGGTGGTGATAGTGGTGATAGTGGCAGTATTGTTTACGGACCTCTGTCGCCCCTGGACTGGTGATCGATTAGGCCATCGGCTGACTCCGTGACCATAGGTTAAGCGTCCCAAGGCCCCCTTGACTGATGCATTCTCCCCTCTAATGAGGAGCGTAGAGGTGCCCTTTGAACACCGGCGTGTTCACAACGCGATTACCCCCGCTGAATACATAAGCCATTGGTTGGGGGGGGGCTCGTAAAACCATGCAAAAGGCCCACCTTTCGGTTTTTAAACCGCTTGCTTTTTGTCACCTCTGCCGTCGAATGCGTTCCGGAAACTTTTTTGTCGAGTGTGTTTCCTTGACTTAGCCCACAGGGAGTGTGCGGTGGCACCTCTGTGGGTGTAATTCTGTCTCGTCCCCCGGGAGTCCTGTCCCTGCCATACTTCATTGTAATCACACGCTTTTATTTCCCACCCGGCGTGAGACGGCGGAGAGGGGAGAGACAAGAGACGAGGAGGAGCTGTCGCTGAGGCAGGAAAACCAGCGGGAGAAAGTATTCCATATGTTGAATAGAATCAAGGAATTCCCCTGAGAAGGAAAGATGTGCTTTAAGACGAGCAGCTCCGCTGTCGGCATGTATGCGTGTGTGTGTGTGTGTGTCTCTGTGTGTGTCTGTATGTGTGAGAGAGTTTGGGCTTTTTTTCCCTATTTTTTAGGGGATTCTCACTGTGAAAATGAAAGGAGAAAATTTGGTTATTGCGTGCTGGCGGTGGTTAACCAAGGAGAGGTCCCAGATAGGATGAGCAGATAGGATTGGTAACGTGACGCTCTAGGGTTAGGGATACTATCTAAAGTGTATGTGTTTATAGTATATGGTATATCTTTTTACCCTCTGTTTCTCAATATATATTTTTATAGAATTAGATTTCAGAGTAGCAATCTAGACTGTGTTATTGGAAAAATAGGGCGAGAGAGTGGGAGAGAGAGGAGAGGAATTTGGCCTGGCTTATACAAGAGAAAGGATATACTCCACTGGCTTATTGATTTTGTTCTCGTTACACCTTCCTCACTCTCTCTTGCTCTCGGTCTTTCGCCTTCTTTCTCTCCCCCTCTCTCCAATAAACCTCTGATGAGCCCTCTCGCCAAGAGCCCTACTCAGGGTTTTAGCCCCAGCCCTGCTAGGCTCTAGATTTCTCCTGGGGGCTTGTGCACCCCTGTATGTGTGTGTGTGTGTGTGTGTGTGTGTGTCTGTAAGCATGCAAGGGTCTGTGTGTGTGTGTGTGTGTGTGTGCGTGCGCCATGCAAGTGGATGTGGGAGTATCTGTTTGCGTCTGCAACTGTGTGTGCGCGTGTGCGCGCACGTGTGCGTGTGTGTGTGTGTGTGTGTGTGTGTGTGTGCATGTACGGTGGTAAAGGGACAAGGCCTATACTGTTACAGACAAGAGCGAGAGAGAAAGAAAAACGCACTGTTACTAGATAGCAGTGAAATTAAATCCGTTAGACTCGCCCTTCGGCAGTGACCGGCTCTGCAGCTCCCGGCGCAAAATGTAAGGAGTGATCGAGAGGAATGTGGTCGCTCACGACTTCACCTGGCAGATTTATAGCGCGCCAGCCGCTCTGTGCAAGCAGGGCTGATAAAGACCTCTTTCTCCTTCCCTGTTTGGGGTCTGTGTCGGGGCGTGAGCTGGCCGGTAACCCACACCGGTTTAAAAGTGTCAGACATCTACATTGTGTTTTAGTGTGCGGCATTGCAGAGCATATATTTGCTATTTAAATGACCGTTAGGATATCGGGGGGGGGGGGGGGGGGTTGGTTATTGACGTCTCTGATTACTTGGACTGATTGGTTTCCCATGATCTACGTTGGTTGGTCGTGACGGCGGTGTCGTGTTTCAACCGTTGATGACCATAGGACCCTGCCTTTCTGTTGCTCTTACTTTGATGGCTCTCCATTCAAAGTGTGTGTGTGTGTGTGTGTGTGTGTGTGTGTGTGTGTGTGTGTGTGTGTGTGTGTGTGTGTGTGTGTGTGTGTGTGTGTGTGTGTGTGTGTGTGTGTGTGTGTGTGTGTGTGTGTGCCCTTACATTCCTTTATGTGCCCTGCCCCTGCCTGTGTCTTTCTGTGTGTGTGTGTGTGTCTAGTTGTGTGTGCGTTTACACGCCTCCCTGCATTTATGTGTGTGTTTGTCTGTGCGCAACTTGTGCCTCTCTGCAGGTATGTGTGTGTGCTCCTGCTCCTCTGCAGGTGATTGTGTGTGTGTGCTCCTGCTACTCTGCATGCATGTGAATAGTGCACCTGCGTGCACGTGTGCGGGCAGCGGGCTGCGTGCCCCCCCCCCCCCTGGTAAAGACAAAGAGAGACAGAAAACACACTGATTGTGAGCGTCCCGCTCAGATGTCCGCGGCAGCATTCCTCCAGCGCTTCAAAGACGCGTCCTTGTTGACACACTGGCCTCTTTTGTGTTCGCGTGTATCCGAGGAAATCAAAATGGAGGAGCCCAGGCACAGGGCACAGACAGCAGACAATGGGCCCTTAAGCAATACCTCCAGGTCTGGCGGCCGAGCCAGCTGCTGGCGCTGGCCCTTGAGGAGAGAGGACACTGCGTGTGTTTACCCCGAGAGTGTGACAGATGTAAGCCCTCCTGTCTGGCTTTTTATTGTCTGTGTATCTTGTGTATTTTCTGTGTGTGTGTGTGTGTGTGTGTGTGTGTGTGTGTGTGTGTGTGTGTGTGTGTGTGTGTGTGTGTGTGTGTGTGTGTGTGTGTGTGTGTGTGTGTGTGTGTGTGTGTGTGTCTGTGTGTGTGTGTGTGTGTGTGTGCATGTGTGTGTGTGTGTGTGTGTGTGTGTGTGTGTGGCTGTACCGTGTGTGTGTGTCTGTGTGGCTATCCCGTGTGTGGGTCCCGACGTGTGTGTGTGTCTGGCGGGGGCGGGTTGGGGCGGGGGGGCTGCGGGGTGGGGGGGGGGGGGGGGACATCCGAGGATTTAACCAGAACAGCCAACCAGGGACTACAAGAACAGACGGGCGAATTATATCATATTATTTTCCATTTTCACCCACTACCATCCACCACTCGTTTGTCATCGACTCGCACTCCTCCTCCATGCCTCCCTCTTCTATCACTCTCCATCCCTCCCTCCATCATACCCTCTCGACGCTCCGCGGCCGGGAGAGGGAGAACATTTCCACTAATGACAGCATTACAGCATTCTTTGCTATGCGAATGGATTTTAACATGGAGTTTCCCGCTCCACCTAATCCAGCCTTTTTTTCCAACCACTACCAGAGACACCAGAGAGAGAGTGAGAGAGAGAGTGAGAGAGAGAGAGAGAGAGAGAGAGAGAGAGAGAGAGAGAGGAGAGAAGAGAGAGGAGAGAGAGATAGAGAGAGATCGAGAGACGAGAGAGAGAGATAGAGAGAGAGATAGAGGAGAGAGAGAGAGAGAGTAGAGAAGAGAGAGGGAGAGAGAGAGAGAGTAGAGAGAGGAGAGAAGAGAGGAGAGAGAGAGAGAGGAGTGAGAGAGAGAGAGAGAGAGATAGCTCTCTTTGGTGTTTGGTGGCTTACATCCCTGGTTTAATTGGACGGTGCCCGTGTGGAGTGCAGATATTTCTGCCTGTATCTCTGTTCATCTGGGGGAACATGCTGGGGATCTGGGTGGAAGTTAATGAGAGAGAGAGAGAGAGAGAGAGAGAGAGAGAGAGAGAGAGAGAGAGAGAGAGGCCACAAGCTCCTCCATCATCTCTGCTCTCTAATTGTAAACGGTGTGGCGGTCTCTGCCGGCATCCCAGGGCCTGTCTTAACCCCCACCGCCAACGCCCTAATACTTGCAGGCACGCAGTATGCTAACCACGGGTGGATAGACATGATCCTTACAGGCTGGGTGGTGGAGGGGCAAGGGTGGGAGGAGTAGGAGGAACATGGGGGGGAGGGCAGGAGAAGGAGGAATAGGGTGAAGGAGGAGGAGAAGAACTGAAGGAAGATAAGGTTTGAAGAGGAGGGGGACTTGGTGATGAGGAAGAAGTCAAGGAGGAGGAGGAGGGAGAGGAGGAGGAAGAGTACATGGTGATGAGGAGGAGGGTGAGGGAGAGGAGGGAGAGGACATGGCGATGAGGAGGAGGGTGAGGGAGAGGAGGAAGAGGACATGGCGATGAGGAGGAGGGTGAGGGAGAGGAGGAAGAGGACATGGCGATGAGGAGGAGGGTGAGGGAGAGGAGGAAGAGGAAATGGTGATGAGGAGACGGGGGAGGAGCAGGAAGGGGAGGAACAAGCTAGGGGGAGTTAAAGGAGTGTTGATAAGGAGATGTGTAAGCCCCCCCTTCCTGTCCTGTCCTCAGCCTGATGGTAACTGTCTGTTGGCCAGCCGGGTCTCCCCTTCCCCCTCCTCCTCCTCCTTCTCCACCTCCTCAGCCTCTGTAACGATGATGGATTGATCTTAGCCAGCAGAAAGACTTTTGAACACCCACACTCTTGGGGGGGGGGGGGGGTATGTAGATGTGGGGGTGGGAGATGTGGACTAGCTCGTGTGTATCTTTGGTTCTCTTTGATGTTTCATTGATTCGCCATTTGTGTTTGTGAGAGGATGGGAGTATGTATGTATTTAACAACTTATTATAAATATGTAATATCAATTCCCTGACTCTAAATCCGATTTGTCAATGAAATAGGCTACACATAAACATACATGTTTGCTTATGGTTTTGCATGTAGCTAAATGCACATGTGTGGTTGTGTGTGCTGTACATGTGTACATGTGTGTGTGTGTGTGTGTGTGTGTGTGTGTGTGTGTGTGTGTGTGTGTGTGTGTGTGTGTGTGTGTGTGTGTGTGTGTGTGTGTGTGTGCGTGCTCTATACAAGGCAGCTTGTGGAGCTAATTAAAAGGCCTCATGTAGGACAGATCCATTCATCTTAGTGATGGAACCAAGCTGTCACCGAGCCACCGTCCTGTGGGTGAACGCCATCCAAGGAAAGGACACCCCCCCTCTCTCTGTCCCTCCCTCCCTCTCTCTCTCTCCCGCTCTCCGACTCCCTCGCCCTCCCGCTCTCTCTCTCCCGCTTGTTCTCTGTTTATTCAATTATTTCCTTCAGCCACTCAAACCTTGCGTCATCCCCGTTTGCAGCGGAGGGAGAGTGAGTGTTTTGAACGTGGAGGCCCGTACTCTGCAGCCAGCCCTCTCGCCGAGCTTCAAAGCGATACCGAAACCCCCACCGCGCCGTTTGCTCCATCTCGTCTCATATCCAGTGCCGACCTCAGCAACAACAGCGACAACAACAATTAGCACCAGAGCCGTGCCCTTCTCCTTTGACACCGGGGCTAAGGCACGCAGGGGCCTCGGAGTCCACGCTGGAGACCTTCCCTCCCCAGCAGGGCTCTGCGGATCACAGCACACTTTTATTAGCTGTGATGGGACCGACAAGGAATGCAGAAGCCGGGGGTCCCTAATGGAGGGGCTGCTTAGCATGGATCCCAGGCCTGCATCTGCTGTGCCCCCCTTCCCCGACCCCTCGTCCACTGATCCTCGGATGAACCCCAGGAACAGGCCCTGCGTCCCCCCCTTACTACCACTTCAGGATTGAGGGCCGGCGTGCGGGGTTGGGGGGGGGGAGGGGGTCCTGCCAAGGTCACCAGAGGTGAGGCAGAGAGGGGGGGGATCTGGAGGGGGGGTTGAGACCGGAATACGATGCACGGCTGAGGCTCCAGTGTCACATTCCGGACGGATGAGCTCATCCGGTGCTGCTGTCCGGCATTGATTATGGATGATGAAAATGTATCGGACTCTCTGCTGGGTCTGCATCATGCTAGCTGCGCGTGTTCATGCAGTCGAGCACACAAGCTACAACTCCTCCCAGTGGGCAGGGTTGTAGCTCTAACGTTCGTCGCGGTTAGATAGCAGTCGAGGTACACACACATCCATCAGTCCATCCAAGGTGGTGACAATGCCCCCGGCAGCGTCCTCACAAGGGTAGTTATGCGAGTGTGTGTGTGTGTGTTTGGGTGTGTGTGTCACTAGGAGGGTAGGAAGTAACAGTACAGGTCTTTGTAGGGTTGATGGGTGAGTGGTTATTGTAAATACACATCTCCGCCGGACAAGTTAAACCTTCCTTCATCGTGACAGGCCGTGGACAAAAAACGTCTCATGATTTAAAAGCCATGTGACATGTTGTTGACTTATGACGAACTCGGGGTCAACCCAGGTTTGTGATCCCCCCCCCAAGTTCCATAAAACCTTCTGTAAGAGCAGGGCAAAAAGCATTGCTAAATCCTTCTCCCCGCTATTCACCATACTTTGTTTCACCCTTGTTTCAACATCCTAGATCAAATTACCACTATTAAGTCCACTTAGAGCTTTACTGGGCACATTGAGTCAAGTAAAGTCTAAGCACGTTTACTTGCAGCGTTCTTTATCCCCTGTTCGGACTTAAATGGATTTAATAGGCTGAAGTGAAAGGATTGTTCAACATAACCCCCTTGATTTCTAAGTCCTCTTGCGCACACACAAGACAACCGTTCCCCTGAGAAACCCAGAGTGGAACGTACGGTTCCGTTAGAAGCGACAAAAGGAGGCGCAAATGGGGTCAACACAGCACTGTACCCCAACAAAGAGAACACCATGGTCCCTGAAGCGAATGATCTCTCCGCACATAGTACCAGTCGAGTAAAAGATGTTTGCTGTTGGATGTGCGGCCACACAATGTACCTGCGAGCTGAAAGCCCTATTGTTGGTATTCAGGTCCGTGACAATGTATCATGCTACCTTTCTCAGCAAAGGTATAGTCAGGCTGCAACGTAGCCGGGAAAGAACGCAATGTCAGCTTGATTCTTTGTGTGGTAAAAGAAAGGTACAATGCATGTGTTACTGTGATCACCCCCTGCCTTTAAACAAGCTCTGACTCTCTCTGTGCGTCAGTGTGTGTTTGTGTGTGTGAGTGCATGTGTGTGTGTGTGTGTGCGCAAGTGCCTGTGTGTCTGAATATGTGTGGGGGGCTGTAGGTGTGTATGTGCGTGCCTGTCAATAAATCTGAGGATATAAATATGTGAGTGTCGGAATTTGGTGTCAGAACACCTGCAGAGCAGAGCCTGTGTGTGTGTGTGTGTGTGTGTGTGTGTGTGTGTGTGTGTGTGTGTGTGTGTGTGTGTGTGTGTGTGTGTGTGTGTGTGTGTGTGTGTGTGTGTGTGTGTGTGTGTGTTGGTGTTTTTCAGGGAAGGAAGGTCAAGCCCCTGGGGGGTTCTGTTGCACTTAGACACATAGGGAGCGAGAGGTCACGGGAGAGCAAGGGGTCGTGGGGGGGAGAGAGAGGGAGAGCGAGAGGGAGAGAGAGGGAGAGAGGGACCCTCACCTCCATATGAACCTTAAATCAGAGAGGGAGAGAGAGGGGGGGGGTAGAGAGAGATTGATATGTGGGGGTTGAGTCTTGAGCTTGAACATACGTCTGCAGGGCGTGAGACAAATTAGTGGGATTTCCTGTTCCTTACTGACTGCCTTGACGGTCAGAGGCTTTATCTTCTATCTGTCTACTGTCCTGGGGTCTTAGTGCCATCTCCCTGCACTGCTTGTGAACCAACAGTCAGGAAATATGGCCAATAGAGACACAACGCACCAACACAAACCAATGGGTCAGAATTTTTTGAATTCATTTTAAGGGAAACTTGTTGAGCAAAATTTTGGCAAATAGGTCGTTTCAAGTTGTATCAGTTTGGTAGGAGTTATGGGGTTTTTGTCAGTGGGGGGCAAGTTTTGGCACGCAGGTGGACGGTTATTCAATCGGTTTTCAGCCCCCAAGTGAGGGAAATCATGTTCAACTTTATGGGTCTGTGATTCACAGGTTTGCTCTCTTCCTTTTTACTTCAGGCCTGATCAAAGCTAAAGAGTTCTGCTGAACCTTTCACGGTGTGGCTGCTGGGTGTGGGTCTGTGTGTGGGTCTGTAAGTCTCTGTGTGTGTGAGTTGATACCATTAATGGAGTGAAGCAGCATGGTCCTCTCCACATGGTAGGCTCCATGTTGACAACCTGGGGACACTGTGTGTGTGTGTGTGTGTGTGTGTGTGTGTGTGTGTGTGTGTGTGTGTGTGTGTGTGTGTGTGTGTGTGTGTGTGTGTGTGTGTGTGTGTGTGTGGGCGAGTGTGTGTGTGTGTGTGTGTGTGTGTGTGACTGTGGGCGAGTGTGTGTTTACTGCCGATGCTTGGGAGTGTGTTTGTGTTTACTGCTGTTGTGTGTGTTTGTGTGTTTATTGGTGTGTGTGTGTGTGTATATCTGTGTGTTTACCAATGTGCATGTGTGTGTTTACTGCCGATGGTTGTATGAGTGTGTGTGTGTTTACTGCTGATGGGTGTATGAGTGTGTGTGTGTGTTTACTGCTGATAGGTGTGTGTGTGTGTGTTTACTATTGGGTGATGGATGGACAGGGCCAGGGTTACAGCGAGGTCAGCCTGTTTGTTTAGTTGTGTCTGGGTGGGATGGAGCGCCCCCCCCCCCCCCCCCCCCCCCCAACCTGTGTGTTAATACGCTCTGTTTGCTCCTCTTCATCACCATACCTCAGCCCAGTCAACCTGGGGGTCTCGGCTGAGAGCCCACCACTCACACACTACCATGCACACACGCAGACACACACAGACACACAACACTAACACACACAGACACACAACACTAACACACACAGACAGACACACACCACACACACGCATACACACATATACGACACACACAGACATGCATACACACATATACTGACATACACAGCAACGCATAAACACACACACACACACACACACACACACACACACACACACACACACACACACACACACACACAAACACACACTCTGTCTTTGTCCCTCAATGCAGGATGAAACCTTACATTTATCTACACAATACACACACATACACACACACACACACACACACACACACGCACACACACACACACACACACACACTCTGTCTTTGTCCCTCAATGCAGAATGAAACCCAGCATCTATCTACACAAGCACAACACAACACACACGCCTCGTATGTGAAGATAAAATGGCGAGCGTGGAAGGCAGCTTCATCATTATCCAGCCGCGGTGGGCGCGGGACACACTCGGCTTCCTGGTAACTAATTGGTCCCACTGCAGCGCAGTCGCCAACCAATCAGGGCCGAGCTCCGCAGTGCCGCTTCCCCCTCTCCATCCATCAGCGGGGAAGCCTTGGGTTCCTGTGTTCCGCCTCCTAAGCCTGCTAGTTATTCTTCAGCCGCATGTCGAACCCACCTCGCAGGGATCACACAGGAAGAGGGATGCCGGCCCGGGTTCTAAACGATCCCACAGACTCTTAAGGAAGAACGAATGGTCCTGGGATCCTCTCACTGCATCACCTGCTTTCCCCCCCCGATCTCTCACCATGCTGATGTATTGCAGAACACCCCCCCCCCCCCCCCCCCCCCCTCCTGACTGGGGCTAGCCTCCCACCGGCGCTCTTCATGGGAATCATACCCCCCGCCTAACCCCCATCATAATGGGGTAGAATTCACTGTTGCTACAGTAGCTGACCTGCCGTGCACTTCCAGCACCATAAGTCACACTGACAGGACATGCTACCCCAGGGTTCAGGGAGCTGGATGACCCGTCATGTCCCGATAAGGTCACCCCCCCCACAATACTCCTTTCCCTGGTTCGTTCCACTGTTGGCTTTCGCTTGTTTGTCTCATCCATCTTTTATTCTATCCAGGTTTTGGGAACGTGGGAATGTAAATATAGTAATATGGTCCTTCTATATAAGGCCCCAGTTCATCAAGCAACTGTAGCCCGGGAGGTCAAAGGTCAGCCACATACGCAGGTGAGATGGGTCCCGGATAATCGCCCGGCTTTGGGGCCCATGGACCAGCTGTCCGATTTTTGGCTGGGATTGCAAGGGCAAAATCTGTTTTCTGGCCGAGTCTTTGACCGTACTCGAAACTGCTCCGTAGACACTGTGGGATGTGGATGTGGTTTAGAGCAAGGGTTACCAGGTGTGTTGGTACAGCTACCAAAGGAGAACACTATTACCGTAAATGAGCTGGAGAAGTTGGCTTTCTTTGCCCCCTCATTTTCCACATATTTACATTTTTGAAGGAAGCTCAAGAAAATATAAAATTAAATGGTTGTAATTCCCACTTTAACCAGAGGGGGAGTATCAGTAGAAAGTACATTGTGTGTCTGTGTGTCTCAGCTGCCAGCGTAATTGAAACACAATGTAATAGCGGGGGCTCTCACCCAGAACAGAGAGGTTCAGCGTGGCATATCCACACTTTCACGCCAGAGCGTCCCTGGATAAACTCCATGAACAAGAGGCGGCGTTCTCCTGCGAGAGGGGGCCTGTCACATCGGCCCTTTCAGCCTGACTTTGCTTATCTCGTTTCTGGAATGTCAACAGCAGCAAATTATCATATAAAGGGAGATGGGTGAGACAGTTTTTTCCGGCCTGTGTTATTTCCACGTGGTGAACAGGGCTATCTTCGCTATCTGGCGCTAAGACTGCGCTAAGGGTGTGTTTTGCTGTTTATGTGTGTGCGTGCAGGATGCGTGAAGATGTGTGTGCTGCGGTTGGTGCGTTAAGTAATTTCCGCGCGTTTCAAATTGCCATATTTATTGTGTTTATTTTCGTACTCTGTGCTGAATGGGAATGTGCCATGACGGATGCTCCGTCCGATGAAGACAAAGGAACGTGGCAGTGCTCGCTGCCCCCTGTCTATTAGTGGCTCCTATTAATATTGAATTATTTATTTTCATTATCAACGGTATACCCCTGGCCTATCATCATCCTGACAGCCGCTTTGACCGCCACCTCTGCCAATAATCCAGCCCATTGCTTAGATGTACAAAGAGTGGCTTTGCCTTTTAAATGAGATGGGCAGGGAGGATAATTGCGCAATTAATTATCCCAGAGAAACGACTCGAGGTAATGGATTTTTTCCCCAACGGCCCCCTTTTCAAAATTCTTCTCACACGCAGGTAAAAAAAAAAAGGTCACGTCTTGCCATTCACGAAAGAATCCCTTTTGTGTGTTCGTCTTTCTTTGTGTGTGTGTGTGTGTGTGTTTTTGTGTGTATATGCATGTGTCCTGGCATTCATGTGTCTGTGTGTGTGTAGATTTCAGTTTGTCTGTGCTGGTGTTGCCAGGTCACCAGTGTTGTTCTGAACTGTGTGCAGGGAGAGACAGTTTTCTATGGGATGAAAGCATTCCCGTTGTATGTCTCTCTTGGGATGTGGTCGCTCTCAAAGCTGGCTTCCTGCAGACAGAGATCTGGGAGATTCCAGGAGACCTTTAAATCTCACTGAAAGTGGGAAGGGTAATGGAAAGACAACACAGGGCTAGGGGGGGTGGAGGAGATGTCCATGACCGGCATAAATATGTTCTCATCAAAGTGAATATTTCCCCCCTGGTTCCCCTAGCTCTTCATCTTTAATGTATTTTCTCTGACAAAAAGCCGCTTTGAGGAGTCGTGTTATGACAGATGCGTTCGCAATAATGAGGTTCAGAATAACAAGGGCCAAAAAAGTTTGGAGGAAGCTCCCTCCCCCTTTCTTTCAATCCCCCCCTTCTCTCTCTCTCTCTCTCTCTCTCTCTCTCTCTCTCTCTCTCTCTCTCTCTCTCTCTCTCTCTCTCTCTCTCTCTCTCTCTCTCTCTCTGTCTTGCTCTCTCTCCATCCCTCTTTCTCATCCTATCTCTCCTCTCTCTCTTCCCCCTCTCTACTCTCTCTCTCTCTCTCTCTCTCTCTCTCTCTCTCT
>NC_079427.1:9325975-9340975 GCF_026213295.1 Gadus chalcogrammus | reverse complement strand
TGAGGCATCTTTGTTTCCTCCCTCTCTCTCTCTCTCTCTCTCTCTCTCTCTCTCTCTCTCTCTCTCTCTCTCTCTCTCTCTCTCTCTCTCTCTCTCTCTCTGAAGAGGCTTGTTAATGGCTGACCACTGATCAAGCACCCTTTCCCATCCAGGGTCAACGCAGTGCGACCTTTTAACCTTTCTTCCACTTATCTTCAAGATAATATGTATTAAAGCCTAGAGAGAGCCAGGGAGATGAAATAGAGAGAGAGGGGGAGTGCGAGGTAGGCTACACCCTAATGACTCCTCATGTATTAAACAGCTGTGTGGCTGTGTGATCAAAGACCCGTGAGGACAATAGCGTCCCTAAATGCGTCCCACAGGAAGCAGTGGTGGGCACAGAAGGTCAGAGGGTCAAGGCGAGCGTGTGAAGTGGACCCCTGGCTAATTATTGGCCTGCGTTCTTCTTCTTGTAGCCTGCTGGCCATCTGTAAGCCGCAAGGGATACAGGGCACAGCCAGGCAAATGGCCACCTGTCCGAAGGCCATGGAAGTGTTTGCTGCTCCTCTTACTGTGGGAGAGGTGGAGGAGCACCATGATGATGATGATGGGGCTTGTCCTCCATGTCCTCTAGCACTGGAGGCAGATGATAATCTGCCATGCAGGGGGGGGGGGGGGGGTTGGAGAGAGAGAGAGAGAGAGAGAGAGAGAGAGAGAGAGAGAGAGAGAGAGAGAGAGAGAGAGAGAGAGAGCTAACACTGTTGCTGATTGCGATGAAGGCTGTAAGCTGGTATTTGAGAATGGATAATGGTTGAACCAAATCCAGAATCTCAACTCATGATTCTTTCTCTCTCTCTCTCTCATTTTCATTGTGTGTCGTCTGCACTCAGAGCTGTTGCTCCATTCCTGCGGTGTGAGAGAAATTATACAGCTGCCCTTTAACGACTGCATCGGCTGTTTTGACTCGACGGAGAGACAGCCAGTGCAGCCATCCTAAATTAAAATGCCCTTCAATTTGCCCCAGACTTAAACGAGACATCGTGAAGAGACGCCAGACATTCCTGAAGGGAGTGCATAAATTTGGCTTTGGTGTCGAGAAGTGGGACCGGTTCAATGACATTTCTGTGGATAATTGTCAAATAATTGTTAGATGACGAAGGTGAGAGATGGCCGTTTACGGTTTACCAGGAAATGCGTCTTTTATCTCAGCGTCTTACTGGAAACGCTGGCTGCCTTCTTTCTAAGTTGAGGCGTTGCGTTTCAGTCCATCAGGGTTATTTCCGGTGGATTTTAGCAGTTTTTGGTGTCGCGTCCTACTGTGTATAATCCAAGAAGGCTTTCATCACGCTTTTTGATGGACCATTAAAAATGCACTCTGTATACACACACACACACATACAAACACACACACACAGACTGAGACCACAATGTCAAGCTCCTTCAAGCGCTATGAACACACCTGAACTAAACAAAATTCTCTATTTGTTTTTTCTATCTCTTTTTTCAACCCCTCACCTTTAATATAACACACCTTGACAACCGAGCTCTGGCCAATTAAAATGTCTTCCCCTGTGTGTGTGTGTGTGTGTGTGTGTGTGTGTGTGTGTGTGTGTGTGTGTGTGTGTGTGTGTGTGTGTGTGTGTGTGTGTGTGTGTGTGTGTGTGTGTGTGTGTGTGTGTGTTTGTGTGTGTGGAGAGAGAGAGAGTCTCCCTGTCTCACTCTCTGTTGGGGCTTATTGCAGGCTTGCGGCATTGGTCTCACCCCCCCGTTCTCCTAATTGGCCCTGCTCCCCTCTCTCCCTCTCTCTCTCTCTTTCTCCCTCTCTCTGTCTCTCTTTCTCCCCAACGTGCCAGTTAATTGGCCTTCTCCCCCCCCCCCCCCTACCCCCACCTCCCGAATCCTGATCTCTGCCCCCCGCCCCTCCCACTCCCTCTCTGCATTCCACACACACACACACACACACACACACACACACACACACACACACACACACACACACACACACACACACACACACACACACACACACACACACCAACACACACACACACCACACAAACACACACACACACACACACACACACACACACACACACACACACACACACACACACACACACACAGACACACACAAACACACACACACGCACACACACACGCACACACTCTCCTCATGGCAAAGGGATGGCGTCTTCAGATCTGACCAGTGCATCAAAGGGAATATACAAAGAGCGACCCGGCCCTCCAGACGTATGCAACGCACCGCTTATTTGACTTTGCTTCATTACAGAGAGACGCATGGGGCTTCTGTCTCTGGTAAATATATATATATGTACTATATATATATATATATATCACAGCCTGCCTCTCTCTCTCTCTCTCTCTCTCTCTCTCTCTCTCTCTCTCTCTCTCCTCACACACACTCCAACCCATACACGGGCACCCCCCCATCTCCGGGGAACCAGGAGGGAGCAGCCCCCTCCCCTTCTTCTCCTCTACACACCCAGAACAAGGTAATCCATTTTGGCGGAAGATGAAGGGGAGGAGTAGGGGGGGGAGAGCTGGAATTATTCATAAGTGGAGGGGAGGTTGGCGGGTGGGTGGTGGGGGGGAGGTTTTGGGGTTGGGCTTCGGGGTGGGGTTTCAATATCAAAAATATAGCGACCCCCCCCCACACACACACACACACACACACACACCTCCTCCTCCACCCTGTCCTCCTTTAATAATGCATGCTTAACATTCATCTGGATTGCCATGGGGGAGTCGCCGCTGCATCCGTCACCTATAGGGAGCCCCCCCCCCCCCCCCCCCCTCATCCCCTCGCCCTCCCGGCCTAGTCTGTCTGTCTGTCCCCCGCCCCCCCAAATCCTCCTGCGCTGGAACAATCTCTCCCAGCCCACCACCCGGGCCCTTAGCCGGGGCTTCTCAGGGAGCCACATAGGTAAGGGGGGAGGAGGAGAGGAAGGAGGACAGCAAGAAGCGAGCCAGGGAGGGATGGAGCCAGGGAGTGAGCTACGGTGGCCCCATTGTGACGAGATGGGAGAGAGAGAGAGGGACGGTTGTAGTTTTGGTGAGGGGGAGAGAGAGAGAGAGAGAGAGGGACGGTTGTAGTTTTGGTGAGGGGGAGAGAGAGAGGGACGGTTGTAGTTTTGGTGAGGGGGAGAGAGAGAGAGAGAGAGGGACGGTTGTAGTTTTGGTAAGGGGGAGAGAGAGAGGGACGGTTGTAGTTTTGGTAAGGGGGAGAGAGAGGGAGGGACGGTTGTAGTTTTGGTGAGGGGGAGAGAGAGAGAGGGACGGTTATAGTATTGGTAAGGGGGAGAGAGAGAGAGAGGGACGGTTGTAGTTTTGGTAAGGGGGAGAGAGAGAGAGGGACGGTTGTAGTTTTGGTGAGGGGGAGAGAGAGAGAGAGAGGGACGGTTGTAGTTTTGGTAAGGGGGAGAGAGAGAGACGTTTATAGTTTAGTTCTCCTCCTCCTCCTCCCAGAGTGATGGGTGTCAGCTGGGCCGGCGTAAAGCTCCTCTATTAGGGACGCCGCGTCGTGCCCGCTCGCTGGTAATGACCAGGAATGCAAAACAAGGACCCTGGGAGGCAGGAGAGACGAGTGGGAGCCGGGGGCGGTTCCAGCGCCTGGGACCCACCACGGCGTGACGGACACACGCAGTCACCCACACCTACACACACACACGCACACCCACACACACGTACATACATACACCAGTGCCGACATAGACATACACGCCCGCGGACACGCCCACTGTCGTACACACGGAGGCTCAAAAAACAAAATGGTGACACGGTTGGAGAGTTGCAGCGTTCCTTGTGTGCGCTGTGTGTTGTGTAGCGGGTTTTCGTGCTTTTTACTTGCGTAGTTCCGCCCGTTCCATTGTGTGTGTGTGTGTGTCTTTTGTTTTATGGAGCTCAGGTGTTGGATGACAGTGCTGCCGAGGATACATCATGACTGCTCTGTACTGGATTCTTCTGGATTCGTACACCTCGTGCTCTGACAGTAGAGTGTAGAAGAGAGGGAAGTGGTGTCCCTGGTTCTTATCAGGAGTCCGACCCAAAAAGTCTCTGTGTCTGGTCGACGGTCAGAGACAGAAGCGGGGACCAGGCTGAGGACGAGACTCCCGCGACTCAAACACGCAGGCCCCACATCCGTGCGCGTGCAGACAGTGGCCCCTGACACGAGCCATCTGTGTGCAATCTGGCTGGGCTGGGCTGTCATCCCGGTGCTGTGTGAGGTCGCCCTGTGAGAGGGGATATAATCAGAGGCACAGGCAAGGGGTGTGGTCTTGAGCACGTCCGCGCACACACACACCGACACACCTAACATACACGTGCACACGCACTTGCAAGCCATAGAGCTTCTGTGTTGATTGCCATGAAGGGAAAACTGGGCGGAGTGGGGGAGGATTGGGGGTGTGGACTGATTCTCCCTTTATCCCGACCCCCCACCAAGAGATGTTTCCACTGAGGGACGAAGGTCAACAGTGGAACAAATAGCTATTTTTTGGTGCTAGCTGTGAGATGCTAACGTACTTCATATCATCGGTTATCAACAGACAAGGCGTTTCATGCCACGTGTTTTGAAGCAGAGATTGCAGTGCCTGGGTTGTTTTTTTTCCACAACGTACGATTCATTTTGGCCATCTTGAATGCAGGAGAAAGAACGCAGTGGTCCACTGCGCACACAACCGCAGTGGTCACACACACACTGACCCCTGGCTCCTGTGTCTAGGTGTCCCCGCCTCATGAAAACATCTCTATTTATCTCTCTAGACGCCATCGAGGGGTGGCTGAGAGACGTTTCCCTCTCAATGGAACGTTCTTGGGCCCCGCCCTGCTAACCTTGGAGCTTAATGGATTTGGTCAATCTGGAATAGATGGAGGTGGAGGTGGTGGAGGTGGTGGTAGGGGGTGTGTAAGAGAGGAATATTAAAGAATGCTGGGATGGACGAGGGATATAAAAGACTGGTAGATTTTAATGATAGGAGGGAGGATGGTGAGGTGAGAGGCACGGTGATTATTCAAAGGCAGATGTGTCTCTAGATTTTGGTCTCTCCCTCACTCTTCCTCTCAAATGCTTTCAATATCTCTTTCAAAATATGTGTTGCTTTTTTCCTTTCTTCTCCCCAAATATATTTCAAAAAATAAATCTTCCTTTTATTTTTTGTCCTTCTGCTTATATCTTTGGAATTTGGAAACATTAACATATAAACCCCCCCTCCATGGTGTGTTTAAGCCCTTTTGATAAAACTCTACGCTAAATAAATGCGCTGTAACGTAACCTTGGTGATACTAATGTAGTGCAAGGGAGAAAGGATATCTGTATCCATTTTTCCGGATTGCGTCTTTCTCATTCGACTTTTGGCCCCTGGAAGTGGAAATGTAAACATAGTGTACATACGGTATGAATGTCCCTCACACTGTTTGTTATTACTCTGGAGAGGCACGCCGTTCTGCCCGCTCAGAGCCAGGGCCCGGGGCAGCGGGTGGTGCAGAGCGGTCCCTGATGAGGCCCAGGTGTGGGGGTAATCAATTTCATGCACGTTTGGTTTTTGCGAGGCTCTGGGCTGAAGGAGCCTGTCATAATTGGGCCACCAATTCAGACAGGTAATAGCTCTGCAGAATTCATTTATCGGAGTGCAGTTGCACACACAGGCTCACACTCACGCACGCACACACATTCACAGACATACAGTGAATGCACCAATAGACTCGCACACATGCACACGCCTATAGAAATCAGGAGCTATTGAACACTATTGAGACAGATAGGGTTTGTGGTTTTTGCTCTTCACCCCCATTGCTTCAAGGTTCCTTGAAACCGTGTCCATTCATCATTTAAAGAATCTCTCTCTGTCTCTTTCTCTCTCTCTCTCTCTCTCTCTCTCTCTCTCTCTCTCTCTCTCTCTCTCTCTCTCTCTCTCTCTCTTTATTGCTATCCGTATATCTCCCTCTTTGCCAATGGGTCCGATTCATCACATTGCCCAGGCATCTGCACACCTTGTTAGCTGTGGCTAAAATAAGCTATAGCCAGCGATACAGAAAGAAAGACGTAAAACCTCTCTTTTTAAGGGCTAAACTGTAGAGAGAATCCCCTTCTCTGCCTTGTCAAACTCAGATGAACCGTAAGCCTCATTTCACCACCCACTAGTTTCTCTTTTTTTTTATATATCAATCGAAAATGCGTATAAATGCTTGATTTTATTCCTCTTGATTCTCTTGCGCTCCTCTGATAGCGTGTGCATTCAAAGGCGTGTATGGAAAGCACACACTCATGGGAAAAGCAGTGTATTGTACGAATCAAACGATCCGGACTGTAATTGTTTAGATGGCTGTTGTTTTGTTTGCGTTTCGTTGCTGCGTTTCAACCTGTGTTGGAGATGTGTTAATTAGTGACAAGTGATTAAGCTCCAAATGAACATCCTTTCTTCTTCAACTTCTTCTTCATCTTCAACTCTTCTGGTTCTTCTTCTAGTTTTTCTTCCTCTTCTTTTAAGCTAAATGTATTCTCTTTCTGTGCGCTGCTTTTTGAGTGCGATTAGCTGTGGTGGTATTTCAGCACAGTTCGTACGTGGACAAACACAGAGACCACGCATCAGCTCAGGGGATCTCATTATTACGGATGATGTAGATGAAGACTTTTTATTTAATCTACGTGGGAAGAAGGTTTCCGAGCTCCTCAGAAAGATTACAGAGCCGAATATGATCCCTCATATTAAATTACGTTACATTGTGTTTCCTCACATGGTTTAAATCACCGGGGCAGACATTAACTCGGTTAAGGTGGCGCGGGTACGTTGTAAATGGAAAAATACAATTGGATGTGTTTATAGATTTATACGAGGAGGCCAGACTCTATAGTCACGAGAACGTTCTCAATTAACACACACACACACGCGGACGCACACACCTACACACACGTCGTGGCTTTGCGACACAAACTGGGCAACGCGTGCAGTCGCACAACAACCGCATTCTCATACATTTCCCTCTGACTTAATAGAGCCAATTACTCTCTCAAACAGTGGCTCTGCAGTACCTTATGGCTAGCCCATTGAGATGCTAATTCAGTTGTTTTAATGGACCCTCGCCCAATAATGAACCCGGTGGGGGTAAGAGAGTTTCCGACAAATTACTGCTCACGTGGTAAACCCAGTTTATGCTAATTCAGCGAGGGGTTGTCATATCTGGTAAACCGGGGACGGGGGGGGAGTGTGACATAGCCGCCTTTTATAATGGTGCTTCTACTGCCATAATTGCCCCGTAGTTTTGTACATTAATGGGGTTTCCGCCGCCGGTTTACCTCCTGTTGATCCGCGCGAAGCTGTGTTGACGTGCTGCCGGACGAGGTACATCGGACCCCCCGCCCTCCGTCGTAGATGTGACAGGCTTTCATCAGGAGCGTCTATTAATCGTAGCGCCTTTATAAATCGGCTTCCCGGGGCCGAACGTATACCCGCGGTGACAGCCAATCAGGTTGGCTGCAAATAAATATCTGGTTCAGTGGGGTGCGTTGACAACCCCTGTATTTGTGATGGTGTCTTCACCGCGGTTCGGCGTTACTGTCTCCCCGTGAGTGTCAAGCCAAGCTCGCGTTCTCTTAGGTTGTCTTCTGCTGGCTCTCCTTCCCACTTCCCACAATGCTTTGCTGCGTCCCGGCTCCCTGCCTCCTGCAGGGCGATGGGGGCCTGGGATGGAGAATGCTGGACCATAGAGGGGGGGGGGGGGGTCACCGTGTCGCGTTACACTGGAGAGGATGAATGGATCGGGGGGGGGGGGGTGAGCCCCTCCACCCATCCCACCCATTACCAGACTGCTAGGGGGGAACCAGTGTCCAGGGAGAAAGAGAGAGAGGGGACGGGAGGGGGTGTGGGAAAAAAAAGTACATTCCAGAGAGGAGGAGATCTTGGATTGAATGTCGATGGAGGGGGGAGGGACGATAGGGTGGAGGGTGGTGGTGGTGGTGCAGGGGGAAGGATGATATAGGGTGACGCGGTGGAGGGGGGGAGGAAGGAGGAAGGGTTAGGGTCCTGGCGACACTGGGACCGTGGATGGGATCGGATTCTTCATATGAGAGGCGGGCCTCGGAGCAGCAACGACAGCAGCATGAATCTGAAAGAGAATTAAAGGAGGCACAGAAAAGGGAGACAGTATCCTGGTCGTCAGTGGTTCCCCAGGAGTGTCGTGGGCCCACAGGTAGAAGGTTTTTAAAGTAGAAGTTGTACACCTGTGAACTATAAAGCACCAGTTAGAATCCCCAAGAGCTAACAGAGAGAAAGCGAGAGAGAGACCAGGAGAGAGAGAGAGAGAGAGAGAGAGAGAGAGAGAGAGAGAGAGAGAGAGAGAGAGAGAGGTAGAGAGAGAGAGGTAGAGAGCCAGAGACTGAGAGGGAGAGAGAGAGAGAGAGGGGAAGGACATTCAAGATAGAGGAGTATCTTGCCAATGAGAAGAGGACGGATTGAGACAGAAACAGAAGTCTGTGTGCCAGAAGGACTTGTTATGTCCCCGGGGGGCCTTATCTTACAGCAGATAAGGATCAGAATTCCTCCACGTTGGAGAGATGTAGGTCATGTTGCCACTGTGGTGCAAACAGCACTCGGGCCTTGCTTCATTAGTTTTACTACCCATCACTCTGCTGTTGTCATCCGGTGGAGCTTCTGATGTTCCGCTTTGTAGATCAATCCAGAAGTCGTAGTAGTCACACCTTGTCTCCTCTTGTTTTATTACTGCCATCAAGTGCGGATAATATCAGAGGAGGAATTGCTTTAACATGCGAGCACACACTCTGCCAAAGCACGTCCATATTCCAGAGGAACAGGAAATGTACTAAGGAAATGTAGCCTCATCGTGACGCCGGGGGAAACAAAAACCAAGACATGATCCATGGGGCTGAGGGGTAGGGGAGGAGAGCTCGGGGTTAAATCCCCCTGGGTGAGCGGGAGTCTGAATGAGTCTTTATGGTGGGAACCGCCTGAGAACCTGATGGCTATCAGCTAATCCGGGGGGGGGGGGGGGGGGGGGGGGTTAGCTCAGATCAGGGCCTGTCTGCCCAGTGGCCCCGCCAGAGGCCTACCACGCCCTGCAGATAGGGACGGTTCGCATAGCGCGGCACAGGCCCGGATCAGGCCCAATGTCACCCTTGCATCCTGTTGTAATTGCTTATTTGTTGGTTTCGTTCTGCGTAGCGCGTAGCGCATAGCATAGCGGGGCTAGCTAGTCCGGTGTCATGCGCCGGCTCTCGCCTCAGGACAGGAAGAGAGCTAAACAAGAGCCAATTAGCTTTGATTCCTGGCCAATTACTTAGCTTTTTCCCTGCTCCGCGTCAGAGTGGATGTTATCTGCCGAGGGAAGGGAAGTCGTTGGAGCGCTCAGAGGAAGAGCTGGAAGGGCTGTTGAGCCGTCTCCACCAAAGCAAGCACTTACCCAGACATAAAAAACGGTCAGGGAGTCAACAAACAAATTGAAGGGTATGGACTAGCGTCTGCTAGTTGGTTCAGGATGAGGGAGAGTTTTGCAAGGGGGAGACAAAAATACAGCCACACACTAATTTCCCTCCCCATCTTCCCTCTTGGAACGGAACAAGCTATTCAACAGAAGGTGGATTTAAGTGATGTTTGTTGTTGCTGGGTGTGGATGTCTTTTTGGCACATCTCACGGCTCTCAAAGGAGTGGTTGAAGCCTGATCTGCAATGAAAAGGAAACTGGAAAAGAAGACCGAGAGTCGAATTTCGGGGAATAATGGCAATGCCAAGAACAGGAATGGGCAAAGCAGAGAAGAAAGACATAAAAAACACCCAATATTCTCCTCAACCCCACATGGACCGAAGATGAGAAGAAATATGTTGCAGATGTCTATATCTGTATATATTATTAGCTAGAACAAATTCCGTTTAATGATGACAAGTCGTCTCACATTTGTACATTTTTAAATCTGTTTTTGTTCCAATACTTTTATTTTCCTTTAGGATTTATGGTCGGCCCAAGGGCACCATTAATATCTTTATCAGATTCCTCCTCTGCAGTTTAAACCAACCGGCTGGTCCGCTTTGCTTTGTATTTTAAAAGAGGATGTGTCAGTCATTTCTCTTTATCAGGAACAGTCCTGGACCCAGGGTAGAGCTTGCTGGATCATGTCCTTATAGCCTCTGCGTGTTTTATGGTGACTCGTCAAAGCATCCCAACTCGCATGCCGTTGGGATGGTTGGGTCAAGGGGCAGATACATTTTACCACCCAGTACTGCTATCTTAGGCCGGGCATGGAGGTGAAGGGCAGGGGGGCACCAGCTGAAGTAGACACACACACACACACACACACACACACACACACACACACACACACACACACACACACACACACACACACACACACACACACACACACACACACACACACACACACACACACACACAATGAGCACAAGTGGTCAAACAAACCAATGTGCTCCTCGTCAAAGGGCATGCAAACACAGAAGCCCATTGAGGGGGTTGGAGTACACTCGTGGCTGGACTGGAAGGGGGGGAAGTTGTCAATTTTGGCGCTGATTGTGTTGTTCTTTGCATCAGCCGAGGTGCTCATTACAGGCCTGATATGCAAGGCGTGGGCGGCAAAATGTTGAAAGTGCGGAGCCGTGCCGGAGTGAAGGGGGGGGTTTCGGTTGGACAGGCGAGGAAGTGAAGGGGCCTCTTCAGCCCGGCCACGTCTCCTATCTCGCGTGGAGTGGCCCCTAAATTGCTCACTATTACTCTGTTTGTTTGATCACTGCCGGGGCCCTGCTTGCGCCATTTTAAACAATGGCCGTCGTGGGCGTTGATGGCTCCTCTAAAGCAGGTCATTTGAAGTACATTAGTGATGGATGAGGCAGGATTGATGGTGCGTAACCATGGTGATTGGATTGGCATGAATTGGACAGCGAAACAAGGAAGGAAAAACACAGCACACCGGGGATTTTTTACACACACACACACACACACACACACACACACAGATATACACCGACATACTTCATACTCGGCTCAAACTTGGAAAAACACAGCTTTGCCAACTCATCAGGAGCATACGTATGTATATACATTCCTGCGTGTGCGGTGGCGGGTGAAACCACTGTACCCGGGTGCTTTGGGAATGGATGTCACGCTCCATTTATCCCCTCAACTTATTACATTTTTTTTTCTCATTACTGGAGTTATTACACCAAATAAGAGGAGTTGAGTTGGGGAGTGTGGGCGGGAGGGTAGTGGGTGAACGGATGGTAGTTGGTGCAGGAAATGAAGTTTTGTACCCCTGTTTGTTGCTGCTGCCTTGTGTGCGTTGGTGCAGCCCTGCAGAGGCATGTGTCTGTGATTTAGTTGGGGTACAGCTGATTGGAAGAGGCACTGGTGGGGGGGGGGGGGGGGGGGGGGAGCGAAGGGGAGGGGGGGCGGGCAGGACGGGGGGATGATACACGGGAACATGTTGTGTCTTTTTTTTTGGTTATGGATAATAAATTACATCAAAGGGTGGCAGTTGCAAGGCTGAATCCCTTCCAGGTTGCCAACAGACACGAAAAAGGCAAAAAGAGCTCAAAAAGCGTTTGCAGGGACATCTGTGTAATGTTGTAATGTGGAATCATGTATATTCTGTGCAGCTTATGGTCACAAGCGTTTGTTGGGACATCTGTGTAGTGTTGTAATGGGAAATTATGTGTATGCTTTGCAGCTTGAGATGATACCCATTGATCTGTTGAAACATCTGTGTGGATTGTATCGTCGCTATACATTAAAAACAATGCGATGATGCGATTAGATCCTTGCATACAGAAGGAATAGGATTGAACATTTTTATGAATGGCTTAATCGCAAGAGTATGATATACATTTAAACTGCTTAGTGTGTTTGTAGTGAACGATACAATACGGAAAATACACAGACCCCCCAGCCACAAAAACCGACAATCTTTCAGGGTCTCTTCTGTCATCGCTGGAAGAATGCCCTAAAGTGCATACACCGCTCAGATTCCCCCTGTGCTCCTGCCACTCCTAGAGACATCCACCAACAATGGATGGTCATACACTCCACATGGCACAAGGCGTGTCATCGTGTGAGGCCATGGTGAACTGATGAGGTTCAGACATGATGCCTTGGGGAGGTTGCTGAGGCATGGAGACCAAAACTGGGCCAATGACAGATGAGTATTGTTCGACTCTGGGACTCGGAGACAGCGTTCTTGACTCTGTTTTCCAGGCCTGACAGTGTTGGGATGAATCAGCGGTGTTGCGTGTGTGCGGTGCTTTGGGCTGTGTGTCAGTTGACTAATACAGCTTTCCACTCACTTGACTTTGGTATATGCCTCAGAGCTGGCCTCTCGGGGCACTGTAGGTGAGCGGCCCACTTTGAGACTAGTTATTTAACATTGAACATCCCCTCGTTGTTCTATTCTCCTCTCTCTCTCTCTCTCTCTCTCTCTCTCTCTCTCTCTCTCTCTCTCTCTCTCTCTCTCTCTCTCTCTCTCTCTCTCTCTCCCTCTCTCTCTGCCTCTCTCTCTCGCTCTCTTGCTTTTCTCCTCCCCCTCACCATCCTCCCTCCCTTCATCTTTCCCTCTGTGCTTCTGGAATTTCTATTTTTTTCAAACCAT
Organism: Gadus chalcogrammus; assembly: GCF_026213295.1. Taxonomy (NCBI): domain Eukaryota; kingdom Metazoa; phylum Chordata; class Actinopteri; order Gadiformes; family Gadidae; genus Gadus; species Gadus chalcogrammus. Next base: position 9,328,377 of record NC_079427.1, on the reverse strand, counting down.
TTTTATTTAGCGCTCCTCTGGCGAAAGTGGGTGGTCGTCGGGATTCCTTTTTTTTCCGCTGTCCCCCTTGAAACATGGAGGTAAAGTAGAGACAGAAGGGCGAGAGAGCGCAGTGATGAAAAAAAAGGAAAGAGGGAAGGAAGCAAAAAAAAAAGGGTTAAAGAACCAAACGAAAAACCATCGCATGGTGACGGCAGAAATAAGTAGTCGGGAGCGGTTGAAATAAAAAATAAAAAGAGGGGGGGGGGGGGAAAGGAAGAGGAGACAGAGGGAGAAATGGATCCAGACAGGGGGAAAAATATACTGCCATCGCCGCCCTCTGAATAATTCATAGATCCCTCATCATCGAGGGGGAAAAAACGAAACCCGACCGCCTTTTATGATGTCATATTTCACAGCTTGTTGATGGTTAGGAAGCGCTCCAGTCAGCCGCCCGGCGCACAGCGTCAGCCCAGATGGAGCTGTTCAGACGTCAATACGAATTCGTACAGTGTGCAAACAAAACCTTCACTTTAACAACGACAAGTTTGTTTCTTATCCCCGCTCACACACAGATCACTGGTCATCTTCTACCATGGAATACAGAAAAATTCCACGGGAAACATGTAATCGCAGATCCTTCCCCCATAGCCCCTAGATAAGCTAAAATAACTACAGTTTCTGTTTATACCTGACTGAAGAATGTCGCTCAATCATAGATCAGTGGTCTCCTTCTATCGAAGAAGATCACATTGAAACAAGCAAAGGGTAATTCTGCTTTCCTTAGCCCACTAGTAAACTGAATTGTGTTGCTAACACAGAACAATGCAAGAATCAGCGACATCGCCATTGAGAATCTGCTGCATTTCCCGGTCAACACAAACATCCCTATCACAGCCTACCCTGGCCTGCTGTCTCTCATCTTATCACGCTAAGCCAACAAACGTAGCTCTCCTCCATTGGTACTCCACTGAACACAATGCTGCTTTCTTCTTCTCTTCATATCCATTCTTCTTCTCTTTATACTTCGTCTGCATCTCCGGTGGACATCTTGTCCGTCTGATGTGGTGCGGTCGCTGGTCAGCCCCCCTAACTCTTGAATGTCCTTAAAAAAGGCCCCTACTCCCAGTGTGTGTTGCCTGAAACCTCAGAGTGCGATGCGTGCGATAGAGGAGGGCCCCTGGGGCCCTTTGAGGCCCCTCTGCTCCACTGACCACTTCAAAGGCCGACTTGGGGGTCTATTGGAGTCCTGCCTATTGTGTGTGGAGCAGGTGCGTTGCTTGCTCTCACGGGCTCTTGAAGTTCTGGAGAAGCAGCCCGCGGGAGGGAGGGAGGGAGGGAGGGGGAGGGAGGGAGGGGGAGAGAGGGAGAGAGAGAGCAGACTGAGATGCTATCTCTATCACAAACACAGACCGAACTTTGAGGACGGACGTTGACGAAACAGGGCACGTACGCGTCCGTCTCTCCCCAGTAGGGGAACCATGTTTGAAAACCCAACACATTTCATCTCCATGTCTTCTTTACCTGTGCAAGGTTAATAGAAACAAAAAAAAGGTAGCTGTGATGATTCTATCCCAACCGCATAGTTCATACACCTCAGGGTTTGAATCCTAGACGGGCCGCCCCTATGGTAGATGCAGGTCTGACCCGCATCGCATCCGAGGGCTGCTGCCACCCTTCTCCGCCCTTTATCCACCCTGAACACCCCCATGGAGATGCCTTCTGCAGGCCAACAAGCCTCGTCACATCCCCAGGCCCTCAGTTTGTTTTTTCCTCTTCTCCTCTCGAGCACAATGTAGCGCTTCAGCAGCTGTCCCCGCCCTTATCAGCCGTCTGTTTGCATCTCCAGGGCCCTAGGAAACTAAAACAAGGATCCACCGGCCCGGTTGGTCTCCGAGGGTGGGTGGGTGGGTTTGGAGGGTGGTTGGTGTGGCAGACCGGTGCGTAGTAGGTGGTATGAGAGGGAGTAGGCTTTTGATGGGCGGTCGGACATGAGGAGCTTCTTGGCAAAGTGCTCCCTGACAGAAATGTTTGGCATGTCTGCTTATCTCTGGCAGCGCCTGGATGCATGTGGGGAGTTTATCAGCTGTGTGGATCCGGCCCGGTCCCTAATGTGGATGTGCAGCTTACTGGAGAGATAGGACACTGAGGGAGGGGGGGGGGGGGGGGTACTGGTATTGTCTCATCTGGTCTCTCTTTTCTCGCTCTCTCTTCTCGCTCTCTCTCAAGTGCTCGTGTTCATTCTCTCTCCTCTCCTCTTCCCTGTGATATAGTTTACCCCTCTCTCTCTTTCTCTCTCTTATGTTTTCTCCCTCTGTCTTTCTGTCTGCCACCTCTCTCTAGCTATCTCTCTCTCTCTCTCTCTCTCTCTCTCTCTCTCTCTCTCTCTCTCTCTCTCTCTACCGTGGGTCCCTTGTGCCAGG
>NC_079427.1:9295509-9325875 GCF_026213295.1 Gadus chalcogrammus | reverse complement strand
AATGGAGGCTAACCAAAGAGGCTATTTCCTTTTATTATTAAAAAAAAGAAAAAAGGAAATAGTATTATTTATCTACGGTAATATATCTATAATAGGGACTTTATTTATTTTTTTTAATAGGGAGATATTTTCCATTTCCTTTCTTTTTATTGCATAACTTCCCTTACTAATCCTTTCTTAAGCCCTTTCCAACTGAAACTTCAAGACAGAAGGGGAGGAAATAAAACAACAATCATGTTGAGAGCCTCGCCAGTGTCAATTTTCATGGGGATCAGGCGAAACTTTGGCACGGTCACAATCGCGGTGCCCTTGAACGCCGCTGCGCCCGGTGTGATATTGCGTGTGAGTAGACAACCTGATAACTGCGGTGTGAATCTACAGCGCTAAAGTGTTTGGCAGCGCTAACCCTGCAGTGCATTCCAACACTGTAAGACAACACCCCATATACCTATTTGATCCCCTTCGCCCTGTCTTTAAATCCCTCTTTCTCTCACACACCCCTCTTCTCTCTGTCTCCCTCTCTCTCCCACTTTGTGTCTTTCGCTCAACCTTCCTTACCCTCTCTGTGTCGCTCCCTCTTCCTCCCTCCGTCTCTCCCTCTCTCCCTCTTTCCCTCTCCATTCCATGCTCTCTCTCTCTCTCCCACTCTCTCGTTCTCCCTCCTCCTCTGTTCTGTCTCTCTCCCCCCCAAGTGTAACAGATCCTCTCCTGGATCCGGTAGGGGGGGGCTAGGGCCATCTTTTCATCTGCCCCTGCTCCATCTGGGAGGGTTTAGGGGGTCCATGTGGAAGCCATTGGGACGGGGACGCGCGGTGATCAGAGAAAGATGTGCTCCCCCACCCCCTCTCTCTCCCGGACCGGCAGCACACGTCTGGATCCCTGCACCCTATTTGCTTTGTCTTGCCCTCCTCAACGTGCCATTGCCCTCTATCTCAGGAAGCCCCCCCACCCCCCCACCCCCCCTTTGAGTACTTCCACACTTCAACTTAACCTCCATGATTACCACCAAGTCCTCTCCCACTCCGCTGCCTCTTCCCTTCTTCCTTCATGTAATAGCTTCTCTCCCTGATCTCCCTGGTTCTTCTTCTCTCTCTCTCTTCTCTTTCTCTCTCTCTCTCTCTCTTTCTCTCTCTCTCTCTCTCTCTTTCTCTCTGTCTCTCTCTCCCCCCTCTCCCTCTCTCTCCCCTCTCGCTCCCCCCTCTCTCTGTCTCTCTCCCTCTCTCTCTCTGTCTCTCTCCCTCTCCCTCCCCCCCTCTCTCCCTCTCTCCCTCCCCCCCCTCTCTCTCTCTCTCTCTCTCTCTCTCCCTCCTCCCCTCTCACTCTCTCTCTCCCTCTCCCTCTCCCTCTCTCTCTGTCTCTCTTCCTCTCTGGCTGGTAAAGTTATTGGTGGTGGTGGTTGTGGAGGGGGAACAGCGTGGTGGAAATGAAAGTGGCCGTGACGAAAGTCTGAGGGATCTGCTGCTGCATTGCATCGGACCCCCCCCCCCCCCCCCAACTCCCCTCCATCTCCCCCCTTCCCCTATCATCTTACTCTCCCCCCCTCCAGTCACCTCCGCTCCACGGCCCTGCTGATGTAATCCCTGCTCTCTCCCCACTCCTCTCTCAGTACCTTGGAACCACGGTACCACATATCTCCATGGCAACCGCAACCCCCCCCCCCCCCTCCCCCCGCTCCCCTTCTTCACTATTCACTGTTAAACAAACGGCCAAAGAGTTAATTTGCATCCGCTTAGCATTTTTTATACTCAGAGTCGAATTAGGGCCTACATCATTTGGAAACTTAAGTGTATTAGGGTTTTAAATGTCCATTGCGGCAAATTGAGATGAAAGAAGCAGCAACGTATGCTCTTCTGCTTCTAATTACGTTGTTTGACGTATCGGTAAGAAGCAGTGGGGGCAGAATACTGCTGGGGCTCGGGATGAAGGAGGGGACAGGAGGACGGATCTCATTAAGGTTGATTTAATCAGCTGTAGCCAGCGGTTCTGATACTGGGCCGACGAAAACACAGGCTCATGCTATAGAATAGTGTAGTGGCTAGGCTGTTCGGCTCCCGGTATCTGCAATGTCTGCTTCTTTGACCAGGATGTCTTACCCCTACATGCGCCTAAATGACCTCGATCTGAGTTAATTGTTACTTTGGATGAGAGCATCTTATAACTGACTAGATGGTTAAAAAGTGGATAGCGATTAGCGTGAACACACTCCAACCGTCACAATGTCTAAAGCAAGCATCACAGGCTCAGGCTGAAGAACACATTACATATTATGGGATATCAGTATCAGTGTTTATTGCTGTATGCATTTCAAGCGGAGAGTGAGAACGGGAAGGGGTCCGACTGGATGTTTGTCCTGTACATTATCTCTGAAATTAAACTCACACACACACACACACACACACACACACACACACACACACACACACACACACACACACACACACACACACACACACACACACACACACACACACACACTGCAGAAGACCTCTTCACTGCTAGAATCTAGAGATCTAATCCTGTAAGACCCTCTGGGCCTTGTTTGCATAGCAGCGCTGGTAGGATAACACACACTCTCCACCGCCACCGTCCATAATAGATCTGGTGTTTATGGAAGATGTCTGCGGGAGTTTGGGGCCGGACCGGGGGTGGAGGGTGGTCTTCCAATCTGCGTCCCAGATCTCAGGTCCAATAGACACAGGGGCAGAGATATGGAGCAGATGTGAAGGTTGACGTATCACGGGGAACCAGGGGTAACCACTGGGTCAACCGCTGCTCTTCAGAGAGGGGGGAAGGGGAGAGAGAGGGAGGGGGGGGCATGCTGGGTTTGTGGATGTAAGCCCCCCCAGTCGGAGGGCTGCTCTGGGTCGTTATCGGCTGGTTCTGAGCAGGTGAGGCCCGGATGGGTTGCATGTGACGGCTTGATAATAACGTGCGGGGGATGTGAATCCCCTGGCCTGCAATTTAGGTTGTTTGTGTTCTCTTCCGTGAGCCTCTCTCTCTCTCTCTCTCGCTCTCGCTCTCTCTCTCTCTCTCTCTCTCTCTCTCTCTCTCCTCTCGCTCTCTCTCCATTTCTTTATGTTGCTCCTCGGTTTGGCAGGCCAAGAGAAATAGATACAGTGTTGTTCAAATAGAGATACTCCAATGCTTGAGAAATGTCTCTCTCTCTCCCCTTCTCTAATAAACACTCACACCGACGCACAGACAAACAAACTACTCAAACACATGAACCCACTCTCAGACATACTCGATGACACACACACACACACACACACACACACACACACACACACACACACACACACACACACACACACACACACACACACACACACACACACACACACACACACACACACACATTTACATACCTAAACACATACACACACACACACACACACAGACACACACAGACACGGTATATTCTCCTACACTCCAAGTAGGAGTGTCTGCCTCTCAGACCGTCCTCATGCTGCGGTTGTTGTTCCCGCTCCGCCACAGCTGCACTGGGAGGATAAGGGGAGGGTGGCGTGGGCGGGGGGCGGTCTGGATGAGGTCGGGGCGGGGAGGGAGAGGGGGGGGGTGAAGATAGGGCTCCAGGGTTCAAGAATGTTAATTGGGAAGATTGTTTTAATAGGAGCCGTGCTGCAGATGCTGGGAGAGTGAAGCGAGCAACAGGCCAGGGAGGCGGCTCACACAGAGAGAAGAGAGGGAGAGGTCATCGGCCAACATGGCCGACACGCCGCGAGGTCAGCAGCCAACATGGCCGACATCAGAGCCGTCTGGCTGTCGCTCGGCCGACGTGACGCCACGAGGCTCAGAGTGCTTCAAAAGCACCGCACAGTAGGACTTTTATCAGCCGACAGCGCCCAGCGGCGACTGAAGGACGTGGCGTGAGATCTCGCGTGCGGCTGTCCGTGTGATTCGCTCGCAGGAAATGGATTTCAGCCATTCAAACATGTTACGGTGCATGGGAAATGTGTGTGTAATTATCCTGTAGCTTACTGATTTGTGTTCAGTCGAAATCCTCTTAGAGCGCGGAAAGCCCCCGCTGAAGCACGGCTGTCTGCAACTCAGCAGAGCTAAACTGAGGCAGAGATCGCCGGGGAAAGAACAAGTAAACTAGGAGGTGGACGAAAGCCAGAGAGAGAGAGGGAGGGTTTATTGGGGAGATGATCATTAATGAACGCTTTCATTTGTGTTCCGCAATCATGAAGCGTTTGGAATGTCAACTGCAGTAAACGCAAAAAAACAAAGAAGAATCCACACAATAAAGTAGAAGACACACGCTGGTTTATCCACAGCTAACAATGCGTGACGAAATACAAAAAAGTCCTACAATAAGATTATGTTTCGATATTGCGGTCGCATTGCTATAAACAGAGCTATGCATCAACAAAGGGTGAACACACTGCGCCTCTCCTCGAGCCTATGCAGCCCTCGTGTCTCGTTGCATTGTGTCAGTATGCATTGTGAGAGTATGTTTTGTGCGTAGTGCATGTGTGGGTACAAAATGTGTGTGTGTGTGTGTGTGTGTGTGTGTGTGTGTGTGTGTGTGTGTGTGTGTGTGTGTGTGTGTGTGTGTGTGTGTGTCAGAGAGCTCTCGTATGTTATGCGTGTAGGTGAGATAGGGTTACCCCTGCTTCTTTGTGTGTGTCTGAAGAGCGCTCCAGCCTCGGGGCTATAGGCTGAGTGGAGCGAGCTAGGCGAGCAGGTAGGCTGGCTCCCTGGGTCTGCTTGTCTTCAGGGGGGACGGCTCATGGGAACAGAGCTTCGCCTATAGAAGAGGCCTCAGAGACAATGCAGGAGGACCTCTATCTCGGCCTCTGATGGGCCCACCTTTGTTACAACAGAGAAGAAGAATCACCCAAGATCTTCCTCCTCGCTGTGCCTTGTGCCGCCGCCATTTTAAGTTTAAAGTTTAGCAATTCCAGTGGTTATCAGTCTTGTGATGTAAATGTATTTTCCCCCACTCGGTCCTCTCTTTGTAATCATTATTATGCCTCTTCCTAATTTTCATCATGAGAATGGAAACCAAAGTATTTCCACTAGAATCAGCGTTCTGCTGCCGGGTAGTTTGCAGAGCAGAGTCCGCCTCAGCCAAATCGCTAATGAGGAGGACTGCATGTTGTGGTGCGTTTAGCCACCGTGGCTTGGCACCGTGTTTACACAACAGGTATAGGGCTCCCTGAAGGAAAATCACTTTAATATGTGGACGAAGCGAGCCAGACTCCTCTACAGGCCTGCCTGAGTGGAAGTGACGGTAGAAAGTCTCTCTGTCTTCTTGGTGTTTTCCAATCATAAAATGCTAATGTGGTAATCCCACGCAGAGGTTTATTACGACGCGCTCATGGTGGCATGCCTTTTATCAGACAGTTTAGTGTGTGTGTGTGTGTGTGTGTGTGTGTGTGTGTGTGTGTGTGTGTGTGTGTGTGTGTGTGTGTGTGTGTGTGTGTTGTGTGTGTGTGTTTGAGCAGTCGTGCCGTCACTCTGCCGTGTGTGTGTCCGTAGAGTAAGGTGAGTAGTTTGCTAAACTGACACCCCTGAACCCCCTTGCTCTCTTTATTTTTGTCCAACTCCTGCTCAGCCCTGCCCCTCCAATCACACACACGCACTGTTTATTGAACCGCGACGTGCCAAGTCACTCACTCTCTCACTCACTCTATCGTATATCACGTACACTCATACGCACTCCCCTCTGGCCTCTACATGCCTCTCCCCATATGCCTCTTTCTCTCTCTAACTCTTTCTATTTGTCTCTGCCTCGCTCTAGCCTTCTCTACCTCTCTCTCTACCTCTCTCTCTATACATCTCTACCTCTCTCTACCTCTCAATATACACCATCCTTCTCTACGCCTTGGCCTCTCTCTTCATCTCTTTATACGACTCTACCTTTCTCTCTATACGTCTCTACCTCTTTCTGCCTCCTTCTCTATACGTCTCTGCTTCTCTCTCTATACGTCTCTACCTCTCTTTCTCTCACTGTCTCCAACTCTCCACCTCTCTCTCTAACTCTCTTTGGCTCTCCCTCTCAGTCTCTGGCTCTCTACCTCTCTCTCTCTACCTCTCTCTCTCTCTCTCTCTCTCTCTCTCTCTCTCTCTCTCTCTCTCTCTCTCTCTCTCTCTCTCTGTCTGTCTCTCTGTCTCTCTCTCTCTGTACGTCTCTCTCTCTGTACGTCTCTAGCTCTCTCGCCTATACGTCCTCTCTGAGTCTGACGAGAACGGTTACAAGCGTTTAAACAAACACAGTCACTCAATGGCCCCTCTGTCTGCCGGGCTCCCGGGGGCCGCCTTCTCCTTCATGTGGCACCGTGCACGTGAGCACATGCACGCTCATCTGCATGTGACTTGTGGGTTGCATGGCACACACATGTCGACAGACGAACCCCTCCCCCGTCGATTTACACACACACACACACACACACACACACACACACACACACACACACACACACACACACACACACACACACACACACACACACACACACACATACACACACACATCCACACCCACACATGTAATAATCATTGGTTTTGGCCTCTCATGTGCCCGCTGTCGACATGTGTTTGTTTGAGTGTGAGGAATAAAGAATGAAGTGGAGAGAGAGAGAGAGGGAGAGGGAGAGAAAAAGCTAGCAGGTCTTCAGCATGGCGAGTGTAGACCTGCCCTCTTCGTCGTGCCTCTGATCGTATCGGACCGATGGGTCTTCACCGTCAGGCACAGCACAGACAAATACTTTTCCTTTTGTCCTCTTTCTCCTCCCTCTCTCTCTCTCTCTCTCTCTCTCTCTCTCTCTCTCTCTCTCTCTCTCTCTCTCTCTCTCTCTCTCCCCCGCTCCCTGTGGCCTCTCTCTCACTCTTCATTCTTCCTTCTCTCTTTCTCCCTCTAGCTCTGTCTCCTTATCTCCCTCTCTCTTTCTCCCCCTATCTCCTCCCTCATTCTTGCTCTCTACCCCCTTTTCCTCACTCTCTCTCCCCCTCTCTCTCCGTCGGCCCTTCCACTCCCTTGCACCCAGGCACCAGCAGACCGGCTACGCTCAGACCATCCCCGCTCCCCTACATGGACGCGGTTTACACATTGGCACATCCCAGGGAAGTGGGAAGGCTCATGGGCAGCTGGCTCTCCGAGCGCCGATCCACACACAGCGATAGTGTGTCCCTCCGTGACCTCTCAGACGTTGAGCTGACGCGTCCGAGTGGATCACAACAAACGGCCTCTCGCTCGCTCGTCACTGCGCTCCGACGTCACAAGACCTTTTCCTCCGCAGCCGCGGTTAGCGTAGCGGAACAAAATGGGGGGGATTTTGTTTTTCAGATTGTCATTGTTGAAGCGGATGATGATTAGGGGAACCAATGCGGACCATGGTCCTGTTGTTGTGGTTTGGTGACATCACCAGCCCCCCCCCCCCCCCCCCCCCTGTCTGCTGTCTGGGGGATGACCTCATGGCTTCGGCAGAACGCAGGTGCATGCCCTCAAGGCCATCAGGCGGCTGGGGGGGGGGGGGGGTGGTGGTGGTGGTGTTGGTGTTGGCTCACGTATTTAATGGTGTCTGAGTGGTCAAACAGGCCCTCTGTGCGACCTGCCTGGCCCTCCGTTCAACGGCCCTGGGGTCCTCAGGAGACAACACCATTGTTGTTTTTCCAGCGGAGCATGAATCAATAACACATCAGCCGGGGGCGGCTGTGAGGAAAAAGATTGATAACGAAGACAAAAATGTACACGACGAAAAGAAAACACACTCACACGCTATAAAACCTGTAAATGAGAAGCATGGATTAAAACAGTTAATGGTTTAATCTATAGCTGCTCAACTCTCCAAGTTCCCCCCCCCCCTCCCTCTTCGTTAAGCAGGTCTCATCTCATTTCCTTGGGCGTGTTTTCCCCGTGTCAGGGCCTTCCATAGGGGAGGCATCACGTTTGTACCCGTAACCCCTTCGCCCTGAACCCCGGGCTCCGATGAGGTCTTGCAGGCCGTGGGTGAGGGAGAGGGAGGGGGGAGAGGACAGTTCCAGGGAGGGAGGGGAGTGGGGTAGGGGTTGAAAGGCCGCGAGCTCAGAAGAAGAGAGACCGGGGGAACAAGAGAGACCCAGAGAGAGAAGTGTACAGCGGGAAGGGATGTAGGGGGCCGGGAGGGTGGGTGCGTGGGCTGCCCCATCCTATCTCGTCTCCCATGTTGTTGGTGGGAGCTGGGGGGTCACTCTGAATCATGGAGAGAGGGAGTGGTTGTGTATGTGAGGGGGGGGGGGGGGGGGGGGGTAAGAAATAAATAGGGAGATGGATGGAGGGAGAGAGAGAGAGAGTAGGAGAGGAAGAGATTGGGAGGGAGGAAGAGAAATATGGAGGGAGCAAGAGAGACAGGTAGAGAGATCGGTAGAGAGAGAAGGAAAGATACAGTAGGTAGGGAGAGAGGGAGAGAGGGAGATTTCCCGGGTTGAAGTCAAAGTCCATTTGTGCCCATCAGCCAAATATCTCATATTCATACAGTGTAAATACCCCAGACTCACACTCACACACTGACTGAAAGCACCGCTCTGGCAGATCAACCTGCACCCACCCCCGCACCCCACCAACCCCGGCCCCCGCCCACTGCCGCCAGGCTCGGAGAGATCGCCAGGGGTTAGCTAACCACAGCTACGCACCGCCCTTTGATGTGCACTGCGCAGAGCACGCTAGCGGAGAAGTGAGAGAAAGGGGTCAACTGCAAAGGCCAGGAGAGATGGAGACACAGTGTGAGAGAGAGGGGGGGGGGGCGAGAGAGAGAGAGACACACACACACACAGTGCTATATATAGGGAGAGCGAGAAAGAGAGTATGACATAAAGAGAGAGAGAGAGAGAGTCACACAGTATGATGGATAGAGAGAGAGAGAGAGAGACACACACACACACACACACACACAGTGCTATATATAGGGAGAGCGAGAAAGAGAGTATGATATAAAGAGAGAGAGAGAGAGAGAGAGAGAGAGAGAGAGAGAGAGAGAGATAGAGAGAGAGAGAGAGAGAGAGAGAGGAGAGAGGAGAGAGAGAGAGAGAGAGAGAGAGTCACACAGTGTGATGGACAGAGAGAGAGAGAGATGGAGACACAGTGAGAGAGAGAGAGATGGAGCACAGGGGAGAGAGAGACGCGGGGGGGAGGAGAGGGTACAGGAGACACAGTGTGAGAGAGAGAGAGAAGAGAGAGTAGAGAGAGAGAGAGAGAGAGAGAGGAGAGAGAGAGAGAGAGAGAGAGAGAGAGAGAGATGGAGACACAGTGTGAGAGAGAGAGAGAGACGGGGGGCGGTGTGATGGTGTGATGGTGCTCTAGGGCATGGTACATCAACATGGACAGGATCAACACGGTGCCTGGTGGCGAGGTGGGCCCGGCCGCACTCTCACTCGCGGCGTCAACAATACGCTCACCATTAGATGCATTTCGCCTCAGAGTATACTGAGACAACTTTTACTCTGAGTTGTATCACCCTGAGATCTGCAGTGAAAGTGGTCAAACGCATGCACGCAAGAACACCGGAACACATTAATATTAAATGTGGTTGGCTAATTGTGCCATATCTACTATATATATATATATATATATACATATATATATATACACTATATACATCATACCATCGTATACACACTGTTATACAAACTGTTATACACAGAGCTGACGTCGAAATAAAGAAAAGAGGCAACTAGAACAAAGAAGTAGGGAATAATTCTGGCGTCGTGCTCCAGGGAGCCAAAGGCTAGCATCTGAGAGTAATAAGAAGCCATTTCATATTCCCATTGAATTGTTTGTTTTAGAGTTTTTTTACACATATCCCGATTCGTATTTGGCCTTTGACTTTGATCTTAGATTGCAGTAGCCCATGGCCCCCGGTAAGCTGATTTGTTCATTTTATTAAAGTCACTAGTAACCCGATAAAATAAATGAGTATGGGGGGGTCCAGAAGTGCAGAAAGCATGGAGAACAGAATTCCTTTTAATAATCACATCAGTGTGCTCTCTGATCCCCCCCCCCCCTCCCTTCCTCCTCTCTTTTTCTCTCTCTCTCGCTGATTCCACCATATAATTTCTTTGCTTTCATTAATCAATCCATTTTATTTCCCTCTCCTGTCCTTGGGCTGGCTGTCCACCGGGCTTCACAGCTAAGCCCCTTCCAAATAGACCCGTGCCGCTCTCACTCTGTCTATCTGTGTGTGTGTGTGTGTTTGTATTTGCGTTTGTGTGTGTCTCTTTCTCCCTCTCTCTCTCTCTTTCACATTCTCTCTCTCTCTTTCTCATTCGCTCTCTCTCATACTCTTTCTCGTTCTCGCTCTTGCTCTCTCTCTCTCTCTCTCTCTCTCTCTCTCTCTCTCTTTGATAAATCCTAAATTCCCCAGTGGGCTTGTTTTCGTGTACTACTTTAAGTTTTGGGTTTAGTTTTGTCATGGGATGGGTAAGCAGCAGCAGGGAGTTCAATGCGTTTGCCTCTATTTTAATTTCCTCCACACAAAGCTCATTTGATCTCTCCAACTGGACCTGTGTGTGGCATTAAGTCTTCCTTTTCATTAATGTTGTAGACCCTGCATGACAATCTCATTTTAATTTGACATTTCGGCATCTGTTTTCAATTTCCAGGGGAAAAGAGAGGGTGTGTGTGTGTGTGTGTGTGTGTGTGTGTGTGTGTGTGTGTGTGTGTGTGTGTGTGTGTGTGTGTGTGTGTGTGTGTGTGTGTGTGTGTGTGTGTGTGTATCTTTGTTTGTGCATGTGTGTGTCTTTATGTCAGTGCTCATTTATGTGTGTGCGTGTGTGCACCTTTGTGTGTGTGCAAATGAATGTGTGCTTGTGGGATGACAGTGGGATGGACTTGAGGGCCGGGGGGGGGGTGAACTATCACTGAGAGTTCACTGAGAGGAGTCATCTCATCTGACCTTTGGATGGAGCCTCTGAACGCTGCAGTCGATGGAAGCTAATTGTGTGTTAGCCTGCGCCGGGAGAGAGAGGGGGGATTTGTCAGTAGATTAGAGCACAGTTAGTCCAAGGCCCCTCACCAGATGTTCATAACTTTCTGGGGGTAGCCGCTGAGTCAGCCAAATAGGATTGGATTAAACTTCTGTGTGTGATGTCTCTTAGAAGACGGTGGAAAACAGGGGAGTGCAAGGATTAACTTAGCCTCACATGTGTGTCCAGGTCTGTCTGGAGCACCACCGACTCCCATCATTACAATGTCTCGGCAAATCCTGCACAGACAATGGGGCGTCTTCATTCTCGGGCCGGTGTGTGTGATGCTGGACTGTTTCCACAAATTAAACCACTGTCTCTGTCTCTCTCTCTGACTCTATCTCTCTTTCTCTCTCTGTTTCTGTCTCTCTCTCTGTCTCTGTCTCTTGCGCACACACACACACACACACACACACACACACTTAGCTTAGCCTCCCCACAGGAAATATTATCTTCTGGGGACAGCTGCAGGCTCCACAGAGAAACAAATGGAAGAGAAGGCTCATTATCAACACACACACACACACACACACACACACACACACACACACACACACACACACACACACACACACACACACACACACACACACACACACACACACACACACACACACCAGTCAACCTGGAACAACCTAGCGCCATTCTCCCATTTTCTCGCAATTTCTCTGGCCCAGATTGTCTAAACAAGCAGAGAGAGACAGACAGAGGACTTATGTGTGTACAGGAAGGAGGTTTCCTTTCTGGAATCAGGGGGGCATGTGGACCCATAATTTCCCTGGATCTGATAGGGCTTCTGCTTGAAGAGGCTGAGCTATTGTTCCCCATCCAAATCTATCCGTCCAGACTGTCCGTCTGTCTGCTCCAACGGACCGTCTGGCCGGTCTCTCTGTCTCCGCAACCCAGAGGACTTATTATTCAAGGTTTATTCGTCCAGATGTTGATGGCTGTCAGCTGTTGGTTGGGGGGTTTGAGGGGGAGTTGTGGCTTGTTTTGAGCGGGGGGGGGGGCGCTTAAAAGGGAGAGCGAAAGTCATTGTGGTGACATCACCATCTCCAAAACCACCCCACCTCTGATTCTAACTCTTTTGATACCTTGCATGCAAGCCCAGTGGCTTCTGGGATGGAAAATAAACTTTGGAATGAGCAGGTCGTGGAGCTCCTGTTAAAAATGAGAGAGGGAGACAGAGCTAGAGAGAGAGAAACTTTCCACACTGAAGCCTAGAGGATATGGCCTACGACGTCACCATGCGCTTTATTCCCACCACCTGTTCACACGGACAAATGTAAACGATGTTTTGTCGTTAGTCCGGTCGCTGTTTAGTCCCGGCCCAACACACACATCTGGGGAACAAGGGGTCACCCCCAGGGGCGGAAATAACTCTTGTGTCTTTCCAATCCAGAGTACATTAGTGACGCTTTAGAGTAGAACAGAACACACAAGACCCGCCGCATTTCGCTTGTGGCATCAAGATGCCAATCAGCGTGCGAAACCGTAGTCCTATACCTAACTAGAGTCAGCCGTTTTAAGCCATTCATATGCAGTTCATTCATGTGCAGTTAATTCTTGCTGCGGGTTTGATTCCGGGGAGCTACATCACCTTGATGTTCGGCAGGCCTGTGGCTCAGGGGAACAACAGGCCCAACAGGCCTTGGGCAGCTCCACAGATGGAGCTGGCCTTTCTGTGGACGTCGGATGTTTATTGTTTGCATTCTCTGACCTGATTTAACTGAGTGGGCTCTCTTGTTGTTGTTGTGTTCCCCCATGGAAACTAGCTTGCTTGTGGCTTGCAGCTGTACGGCAAGGACACAGCTTGGAAGACAGTGACATCAGTGAAAAAAAAACCTGTCCTGCGAAGGACTTTGGAACAGTATTCGTTGTATTTTTCTCGAGTATACATGTTTGAGTCCCAACTCTATAAACGCGGGGAAGCAAGAGTTACAATTTATTTGTTGTTGCATTACTCATGTCTTCCAAGCAACGGCTAGGATGAGCTCAGAGAGTCTCAACTCCAAGGCAGATCCGGTGTGTTTCGCAGATTAATCTCTCTCTCTCTCTCTCTCTCTCTCTCTCTCTCTCTCTCTCTCTCTCTCTCTCCCTCTCTCCCTCTCTTTCTCTCTCTCTCTCTCTCTCTCTCTCTCTCTCTCTCTCTCTCCCTCTCCCTCTCTCTCTCTCTCTCTCTCTCTCTCTCTCTCTCTCTCTCTCTCCCTCTCTCCCCCCTCCCTCTCTCTGTCCTACTGCTAACCTACATCCAGCAGTAGGGGTAGCCTCCAATTAAGTGTTCAGAGGGGTTAGGCAAAGGAATTTGTTCACTGTCAGGAGGTGCGGGCGCATCAAGTGTCCACCGCTTTGATCCGTGGCGTACGAGCTGCCGTCGCCACGACTGGGAGCATGTCGAGAGAGCGCGAGACAGTTGTGCTGAACGGGCCCTGCCCCCTCCGTTCACCTCCAGCCCCCCTCCCCCTAGAGGAGGAGAAAGTCACACACACACACACACACCGTCGTCATGCAACACATTATATAACTATTCACACGGTAACACGAGGTGTGTTTTTTCGTCAGCGCGTACGAACCCTCGCTGTGCTGACCCGGCCTGTTTGCGGTCGCCTGAATTCTCGGCCGGTTTAAATTTACGAGCGCTTGCTTGCGCTTGGGTATTGTGTTTATGTATGTGCGTGCGCAATATACGGAGGAGCTGGGAAAGGCATTACAGGCAGTGGATGGACCATTTGTTGCTCTTTCATTACTTTTTCTCTCTCATAAGTCAAAAGTAGTTTATCTTTAACGCCACATATTTGAAGGCAGTGGACGGTTGGCCCGCACTCCAAGAGAAATATTTGTTGGCTGTTCTGTGCATTTTCATGGTCCGAGTTTAGGGTTCAGTTATTTAGCACTTCCTCACATTGCAGTGATCTGTTCAAATATCACCTGAATATTGGTCTCAACTTAAGTTACTGTTTTGTTGTTTTTGGGTGGGGAAAGTTTAATATTTTCTGTTGCAGACAATGATCACACTGGACCTGTGTTTGTATGTGTGTGTCTGTGTGTGTGTGTCTGGGTATTTACCTGTATGTGTTCAATTTAGTACAGTGTTAGGCATTGTGTGTGTGTGTGTGTGTGTGTGTGTGTGTGTGTGTGTGTGTGTGTGTGTGTGTGTGTGTGTGTGTGTGTGTGTGTGTGTGTGTGTGTGTGTGTGTGTGTGTGCTTGACACATCTCTCCGAGAGGTCAACATAATTTGCGCTGTTCACAAAGTCCTTGAAAAGGAACGACGCCGAAGGTGGCTGCACGCAGATGGGCCCCGCTAACCATTATTTCCTTTTTCAATTCAATTAGTCACTAAGTGATTAGACTCCAGTGTAATCAAACCATGGTATACTAAAAAGGGCGTCGTATCCGCCAGTCTTCATCCGTAGTTTCGCCGGTATGTCAATTAACCACGTTTTCCCTTCTTCTTTTTTCTTCTTCTCCTGTTCAGTTCTGCGAGACGACTTCCGACAGAACCCCGCCGATGTCATCGTGGCGGCGGGGGAGCCGGCGGTCCTGGAATGCCAGCCCCCCCGCGGACACCCCGAGCCCAGCATCTCCTGGAAGAAAGACGGCACCAACATCGACGACCGGGACGAAAGGATCACTGTGAGTCCTCAGTGAAAAATGACCAAAGTCCAAAAGCCTGAATTCCAATCGGCTCCAAATGTGAATTCCGTCCAAATTCGAACCCAAAATCGAAATATGTGTCATCAATGTCCTTATTTAAATTTGTTTAGGTTATGGTTTTTATATTCAGTCTGTACAACATAAGTGACTCGAATACGCTCTGTCCTGTTTGCTTCTGCTTTGTTATTGTTAATCGTTTTTGTCTGACCTGTCGAGAACGGGTCAAGTCATTACACCGCCGTGTCAATGTTTGCTGAAAGATTGATTGGTTTGCTTCATTATTCACATATTGCAATTACCCAAGTCGGAGCCACTCATTGGAGTCACCACGACCTTTAACGAGCCAGGCTACACACCGGCCCCGCTCTATTAGTCAGCACAAGTGCATTGATTAAGGTTCCTTGGCTGCTGGAGCCGACCGGGAGAAAACGAAACAGAAACAAGAGACAATAGGAAGGCTAAAGGTGGGGGCCGTGAAAGTGGAGCATGTTGGAGCTGAAGTGAAGAGAAGGGTGGTGGTGGTGGTGTTGCAGACGCTCTCTCTCTATCTCTCTACTGCCGGATGGGGGGCGCGCCACTGAGCAAGGCAGCCTATTACTCACCTCTAATGGGGACAGTTGCACCTGGCACGGCATTATCTATCAGCTCAGCACGCTCGCTCGCTAAAGGTCGGAGCCCTCAGAGCCGTCTGAAAGTGTGTCAGCGTGGCTCGGGCCAGAAACTCCCGGGTATTTCTTCGAATCCGGGAAGGGTTTTTTGCATTTCTTTCTCTATAGACATTTGATTTCATTTTTTTGCATTTATTTCACATCTTTTTTTGCTTATTATTTTCTTTCTCTGTGGCTGTCGGCTACTGGGTTTTTTCTTTCGCTGAAGGGATGGGTGATCTTGGGGGTTGGAAAGTGTGTGAGTCAGCAGCTTCCAGCGAGGAGGAGGAGGAGGTACGCCGTGGACCTGGCTCTGGGGCTGACCGTCTGACTCACACTGCTGGCAGTGGGTGCCATGGTTTAGCCTCCTCAGAGCGCTGAATAATGGCTGACCTTGCTCCGAAGAGAAGAGGCTCATAAAACTGTCTTTCTACTCCCTGGAGCACAGCGTTGGGCCGGTTCTGCCCAATGCAGTTTCATGAACGGCGTCGGCGTCGTCGGTTGGTGATTTATCCCGGGCTGAATGTTGTCAGGCAGTAATTGTAGTTAACTGAACGCAGGGCTTTCGCTAGCTGAGGGATGGTTGTGTTTTGGGGTCCGGTGAGGGCTAATCGCGGTTCTTACTCATAACCAATATGGATGGATGTTTCTCTCTCTATCCCCCCCCCCATCCCCGTGTTATAAGCTGGAGAGGCTCAACAATTAGCAGCCCCCCCTCCTGTTTGAATGCTTGGCATTGTAATTGAAAGAAGCAAGTACGTAATCTTGTGTGAATGCAATCTAATCGGGTTGGTTCTTCGGCAGACACTGATGAGCAAAGTGCCGCTACTGAGAAATAATTCCCGACTTCGGAGGTCTCTGATTGATAATCGAAACTGGCCTCCCCTCCCCCTATTGCTCATATTAAGAACCCTGCTAATACATCAATAAATACATACTTACATGAGCTATTAGCTTCACTAACATCATATTCAATATGCTACTTTTCTTGGTCGTGCCAAGCGTGGTACGGCCTTTTACTATTGAAGGCCTGTTCCTTCTCAAATCATAACCCACCATTAACACTTGATAAACATTGTGAAATGCAGTGTTGTTGCACCGCTTTATGGTTCATTCACTCAGTATTATTCCCGATACTTAACCCAGATAACCCCGTCCTGTAATTACATTATATCTAATGCGTTCCAGAACACATTATCCAGTTGTGTGTTCACAAATAGTTTTAAGAACCACATCCTGGGCCCTGCCCCCCCCCCCCCCCCCCCCCCCTCCACACACATGTTAACAAAACTCCCTCCTCCTCTTGCGTAGTGTTTGTGATTTTGTGCAGTGATGTGTGAAATTCTCGAAGTCAACGTTGTAAACGTTAAACGCGTTAGAGCCCTTAAAGGGGCCCATTGACCGGGGGCCGCTGTAAGCCCGGGGAGGGGGTGGGGTGGGGAGGGGGGGGGGGGGGGTGCGTAGGGCCCTCGTAAGGGACAGGAAACGGCTCTATGTGCTGCACAATAGATTTAACAGCATAGCACAGACCTCCTTCTATTCCTCTCTCTCTGTGAAATGAGAGGGGCGAAGAGGGGGTTCCTGTGTGGAGAACCCACGGTTCCCTTCTGGGGCCTTTTATCGTTTCAAGTCGCGCTCTGCGTCTCTCTGTTTGATTGAGCGGGACGACGGATGAAAGGTTGAATAATGGTGTCACCCTTAATGCTTGTGATGTGTGAAGGCTGGGGCCGAATATGGTTCGGGCAAGTTTCTGGGATATAGATTCAAAGGGGGAGGGGGGGGGGGGGGGGGGAGTGGGAGGAGGAGGGGGGGTGCATCCAGCTGGACGACGGGACAAACAGCTGAGGTCATCAAAGCGGGCTCCTCGACGGCTTGATGCCACGGTTATGCATTTGGTTGGGAAATGAAACCCCCACCCGACACCGCCCTCCTCTCCCTCCCCCGGCCTCTCACCCCAGCTAGCACCACCCAACGTGTCGGATCGTGCCGTTTCCCCGGTGACCGGGGAGTAATCAGAGTGACCTAAAGGTTAAGGGAATGCCAGAAGAGCATCACCCTCCCCGGTTCTGTTTCGCCTCTCCATTTCAGTCAGCTGTGTGTAAACCCCTGCGACATGCGCCCGGGCATCTGACCCATCCACCCCATGCCTGCTTAAATAAACCGGTGGTGATGGTGGTGGTGGTGGTGGTGGTGGTGCTGGTGGTGGTGGTGGTGGTGGTGTTGTTGGCTGGGGTGACAGGTTTCATACTGACCCATAAACACGAGGATGTGTGCTTGGGTTTTAAATCCAGAAGAGCTGGCGGAACGCTATTAGGACACACACAAAGACACGCGCACACACACACACACACACAAAGACACACATACACACACACACTTGCGTTAAGCCCCTCACACCTGTAGTGGAAGGCTTTGTCAGGAGCGATGAGGGCCAGAGCGAAGTCGAAGGCGGCGCTTCATATCATGCAGGCGCAGCCTTTTAATTTTTTCCTTCTCTGCTGAGAGCGCGAATCCAGTTCCCGGCAGGCGGAATCACAAACGGCCGAGTCGACGTTCATTGTTCTACCTCCGCTCCCGCGGTCGTCCGGGCTAACCCTCAGCCGTCGCGGGGTGAATACCAACAGTGTGTGTGAGTGAGTGTGAGACGTACTGAATGGAACATGCGGTATTATCCAGCGGCCGATGGATAATACCGCCAGACAAAGGGCAGCGGAGACGGAGCCGTACCCCCCCCCCGGAACGCCGGGATAACGGTCCCAACGCGTAGAGCTTGTGCGCTGTTGTCCTGTGTTTGATCCCACACATGGGAGATCAACGCGGTGGCCGTTGTCTTAACGCCACGAAAGTGTGGGGGGGGGGAGGGGGGGACAGAAACACATTTTGCTCAGAGCTGGCGGAAAAGGAATTGGACTGTGACCTAAAGTGGACCCTCATGGTGAATCCCCCCCCCCCACACTTCCCCCCTCCCCACCTCCAACCCCCACCCCCTCTCTCCCCCCTGCTCTCCCCCTGATCTCCCCCTCTCTCCCCCAGCTCTCCCCCTGCTCTCTCTTCCGTGCGGTGTGCGACCTGACCTTGGGCCTTTTGCGAGTGTCACAGTGTTTTAGCCGTTAAGCCCTAACTCAAACAAACAGTAACATAATGACACTTCAAACCCTCTCCAGCACCACGGGGCACCCTAAATAAGCACAGAACCCCCCAAACCTACCCAACAACACCCCTCTGCCCCCCCCCCCCCCCACACACACACTCTTCCTCTTCTAGTTTGGACCATGAATATTAAAGACCAGAGCGGACCCTGGGAATGTCTTAGAAGACGGAGGAGTGTGTGTGGTGGTGGTGGTGCGGTTGGAGTCGCTGGGGTTGGCTGTGTGCGTTGAGGGGCCCTTGGAGTCCCTTGACTAGGCCCTTGAAGTGGCAGTGAAGGAGTTGAAGCCCTCCAGGGGGGATGATAGTGCAACTCCACCATGCTCAGCTCGCATCAACAGATCGATGCGAAGGACAAGCCGGAGTTAGTCTGAATGTTTGGTTTTGTTTGGGATATCCAAGTCCCTAGGAAGGATCGCAGTATACATTTGAAAAAAGTGGGCAGTTTAGAAGTGGGCAGCCTTAAAGTAAGTCAAGAGGTCACTTTGCCCTGTTGATATACAAGACTACATTTTAATTGAAAATAATTATTTCTAAAGATGCATTTGATACATTACCCAAAAGCATTACCAAAGCCATGCCATGTTTAGTGTAACTTTAGTGTACCAATCTCTTACACTTTTTTAACAGTGACTTTATTGCTTCAGTGTGCTGGTACTGCTGGTTTCTGTTTAGTTGCTGTCGCAATACAGTTGAAAAGAAGTACACATTACGCAACATGTAAGTGGGGGAGAAAAAAGTATCTCTTACAAAAGTGAAGTGCACAGTACCGCAAATTACATTGATTGAGACGTAACATAGCAGGCTGTAAAGTGAACACACATGTACGAAGTACACTCTCCACCAGCCCAAAGAAACCACCGTCGCCCGGGGAATAGCAATTGTCCACTATCTTCACAATGCGCTGTGTGGTTCCGTCAAGTGCACACACCTCAATGGCTCCCTAATAAGGGGATCCATTACACGCATGCAAGAGTGGGGCTCCCCTGTATCATGTGATCTAAGGTGTGCATTTAAAACCATACCCCCCCCTCCACCCTCCACCTCCCCCCTCCAGCCAGATCATTGGCTCAGGGTTACCATTGTCTTGTCTGGGCTGTGACTGGCATGGTTGTCAGCAGAGACAGTGGGCCCGCTGGAGCTGGTCTGGGGGGCCCAGGCTGCCTTTCTGACTGGCCAGGAACAAAGCCGGTCCTCTGGCCTGTAATCAAAGCCCTGGGAAACAGCGGGCCTCGCGGATCCACCTGGACACACAGCGCACGAGCACGCACGCACGCCGCCGGGACATGTGCGCGCGTGCATGTGCGTCGATAACGCACGAGTCGGGGAATTTGAGATGATGAGTGAGCGGACATCGCAGAGCCATCGCGTACGCCGCGCCTCTGTGAGAGTGAGACATTACGTCTTTGTGTTTTGTGTCGAGTCTCACGGTGCGTTTAGACGGGTCCATTCCAGGGAGATTGCAGCCTCGCTGTGATGACTGGGCCGTGTGAAAGCAGAAGGAGGCGGCCCCCTTCTTTCTCCGAGCCGTTGTGCCGGGACTTGACTAATGCTTCCTCCGCAGCCTCAGGTGGCCCCTAAGGGAATCCTCTCGCCGCGGTGTAGTTTGTGGTTTGTGTTCTTTTGTTGTCTGGCTGAGCCAGAGGACGGAATAACAATGATTCAATTATTCAGGCCGCACAGACGGGAATATTCAAACCAGGGCCAGGTATGAGGCTTGAGTTCAGCAGGGGGTCCGTCCCCGGGGGGGGGGGGGGGGGACAGAGGAGCCGTAAGATGAGCCCTCCTCTGTATCGGGCCTCTGCGTTCCAACGCGGTGTTGTCATGCCGCGCTCCTTGAGAGCGACCGGAGGCATCGCTCAAAGCCATCAGCGGGAGACATGAGTCGCGTCCAAGGTTTGGTTGTCTGCAGAGTTCCAGGTTCAGTTTTTTTAGTCGTGATTGCGACCATGGAACACTACGGTCTCTGCATTTAACCCCGTCTCTCGTAGCACAGGGAGCAGTTGGCAGCCCCAGTGCCGACTACAGGTCTCTGTCTTCTCTATGCCTCTGTTTGGGGCTACTGGCTTCTGCTGGTTTATCCCTGGTCCTAACTTCCCTCTGTAACCTCTGTTTCCCCTCCCAGATACGAGGAGGAAAGCTGATGATCACCAACGCTAGGAAGAGCGACGCGGGGAAGTACGTCTGCGTGGGCACCAACATGGTCGGCGAACGGGAAAGCGAGATAGCCGAACTCACTGTGCTAGGTACAATGTCATTTCACCTTTTCCATTTCTGCTATAATCTGTCTGTCTGTCTGTCTGTCTGTCTGTCTGTGTCTATCTCTCTCTCTGTCTCTCTCTCCCGCACACATACACACACTTTCTCTCACACCCATTCTCACACACACAAACACTTTCATATACACACATACTCAAACGTACACATAATCACATACGGTACTCACACACCCATACTCATACTCACTCTCACACACACACAAGCACACACACACACACACACGTCTTGGTGTGTTTGTCCGCAGTGCGCAACGGAGCCCAGATGTTGAGCTTGTGAGTGTGTATTCCCAATGCGGCTAAATGGAGTCAGTGACCCCTATCAAATAGAGTGTGAGACGACCTCCAATCTCACACTTTGCCGTGAATCCCGTGATGACCCCCATCAGGCATCCGCCTCTCTCTCTCCCCTGACCAGCTGTACCCTTTCTCCACCACGGCTGACCTCTGACCCCTTCAATTCTCCCCTGTTCGGATCGAGAACATATCCAGATTGACAAGGCTAGAGCTATCTTTTACCGCTTAGCACGTCTCCACAGAGACATGCTAATCCCTGCCAGAAGGAACCCGGTTTAGAGGAGGTCTGGTCTGTCTTTATAAGTAAATATATGTATATGTAAACACGTAGAGAAGTATTACCAGAGGGATACCGGCGCGTTAAAGAAGGCAGTGCTGGGTAGTTATTATGTCTGTGACATTACAGAATAGCCACACAATGGCTTCCGCAAGTACAGACTCACACTAGGGATAGTTTTTCTTCTCCGGGATGGAAATCTTTAAACAAACACCAAACTAACTTTCAGGTCCTTCGAGAGAAATAAAAAATAAACATTGGAGAATTAAGGGGAGTAGGAAATATGTTAAGTGCTACGCTAAGCGCTTTCTCTAGTGTGTGGTTGTGTGGATTTCACTGCTAGGACTGATGACCCTAAAAATTAAGTGTAAGCATTTTAATAATTGTTATGGTTTTAGTTGTCTCTAATAAGCTGTGAATAGGCAGTTTCAGAAAAACATAAAGAGAATGCATGTCTGATTGCGGCAAAGCAATTAGTCACAATAAACCCCATTTACCATTTATGACAATTGTGATTGTGTATCTGTTTGTGTGTGTGCGTATGTGTTTGTGTGTGCGTGTCGGTGTATGTGTATGCATGTATGTCTGTGTGTGTGTGTATGTGTGAGTGTGTGTGTGTGTGCCTGCGTGTGTATGTGTGTGTGTGTGTGTGTGTGTGTGTGTGTGTGTGTGTGTGTGTGTGTGTGTGTGTGTGTGTGCATCTGTGTACGTGTGTATGTGTGTGTGTGTGTGTGTGCGTGCGCAGAGCGGCCCAGCTTCGTGCGGCGGCCGGGCAGCCAGGTGGTGCTGGTGGACCAGAGCGTGGAGTTCCGCTGCGAGGCCCGCGGTGACCCCGTTCCCACCGTCCGCTGGAGGAAGGAGGACGGGGACCTGCCTAAGGGGAGGTAGGACCCGGCCCCATTGCCTCCTCCACCCTTTCATTACAACAATACCTCCCCCCCCCCCCCCCCCCCGGCCCCACCTCCACCACCTCGCATCCATCCCCTCTCTGTGCTCCCTGGTTCCTACACCTTTGTCGTATCCCTCCCCCAGCTTTGTGTTAGACGAGTTGTATTACAACGTGTTTATTGTCATGTGACTTGTGACTTGCCATGTGACTTGTGTTTTTCGTCCATTGTCACTCACCCCCTTTTTTTTTTTGTATTTTTCGTTTTGTTTTCATGCTGGTACAGATACGAGATTCGTGAGGACCACACCCTGAAGATCCGACGGCTGACCCCCGCCGACGTAGGCTCCTATACCTGCGTGGCGGAGAACATGGTGGGCAAGGCGGAGGCGTCGGCCAGCCTCACCGTCCACGGTAGGACCCATGAGGGAATGAGACGATTGCTATTGGCCAGGACGCCTTGTTAACGGTCCAATAGGAGCTTGGGGTTACTTTATTAAGCCTCATTTAGTGTCTCTTTTGGCACTTTAAGATACTTTTCTATTGCCTGGCTTGGTAGTAGCCCTAATTGACCCTCATTTTGGCAGTGTCGATTACTTTTCTATCAGGCTTAAACGCTTCATTTACCCCACATTTTGGCACTTTGTTGGAACCGTTTCTCTAATTCGAAAGTTGTGGTAGATTTCCACCGACGGCTCACGCAGAGTCCCTCCTCCCCAAACCAGTCCCACTGAACTAGGGTGCGGTAATCGCCCCCTCAACTTGAGCGGCATGCACTCATCACTCAACCGTCCCCTCTCAATTAGTGCATTGATTTCTAATAAAATAAGAGAATGTGAAGATCCATAACGGGCGCAGGGGCCGCTCACGGGGGAGCGCGGCGGCAATCAATTTCATTCGGGGGGCCCCCGCACAAGTGGCTCTGTATGTCTCCTGCGGGTCTAGGACCAGCGACGGTGTGACGCGCGCGCGTGCTTCTGTGTGTGTGTGTGTGTGTGTGTGTGTGTGTGTGTGTGTGTGTGTGTGTGTGTGTGTGTGTGTGTGTGTGTGTGTGTGTGTGTGTGTGTGTGTGTGTGTGTGTGTGTTCGTGTGTGTGTGTTGGTGTTTCATCATGTCTCCCGGGGCCCTCTCCCTGGCCCCCCTGGACGTCCTATTAGCCCGGCAGGAATAAAAAGCAGCTGGTCACAGAGTGTGCACATTCAGAAAGGGCCGCATTCATGGACCTGGGGAGGAGGGGCCAAGGCAACGTCAGAACCCCCCCTCCCCCCCCCCCCCCCCTTAGAACCAGGGAGACACAGAGGTCCATTTAGTGCCGGGCGAAATGGAGGAAAGTTGGGGAACGGGGTGAAGGGGGAGAGTGGGTGAAGGAAGGGAGGAGGAGGAGTAGGAAAAGGAGGTTCAGGGCCTGTTAGACGGCGGGGGTTGGATGCGGGGACAGCGTACGGGGGCGTTGTGGTGTGGATGGAGGCTCACCACTGGAGCCGAACGGGATGGGAATTGGGACCTGGTGGGGGGGGGGGGGGTGGGGGTTTCTGCGGTGAGGTCAGTCATATTAACGTCGCTCCAGGCCGTCTCACCAGGAAAGATAGAAAAGAGACGAGACAACTCTGTTGGGCTGCCAACCCCCCAACCCGCAAATACAGATAGCTCATCTTCACATGGCTGCCCTTTGCAATTATTTCTTCGTTTTCTCCACAAGCCAGCGATCTCTGGATAGCTTTGAGGAGCGAGATTAGGCACACCTGTCAATAATTCCATCAATATGTCCTCCTCCCTTATTGTGTTTTTTCTTTCCACCTCCCTCGTTCCCCGTGATGAAAGCTGAGCTAATGAAATAGAACAGCCTTGATGTGCTGGTTCAATAAGGTGTTCGCTCAGTTAAATCCGTCAAAGGGGTAAAGGCTTCTCCTTAAACTTTGGTGGCACCCACTGGCCTAAACCCTGGCATGTTTTTCTCCAAGCGTTGTGTGTGTAGGAAGAAGTAGAAATACAAGACTGGCAAATGGATTTAACCAGTTACTTATGCTACCATGCCGTGCAATTCTCTTATCTCCCCGAGTTGTGTTAATAGAACAGATCTTTGTAACTAGCTTGAAAGCATTCCAAGAAACCACATCCTTCTTGGAATGTTTGAGTCCATGATAAACATAGTAGTGGAGAATAACAGCAGACAGTAGATAGAAGAGCTGGTCACCTTTTGTGAAATCCCCCGCCGCGTTTAAAGTTCATTGGGTTCACGGTACCTTGACCATCCCCAGGAGGCCAGCTCCGAGTGGCTGAAACTCCGCCCCCTCTCCAAACCCCGAGCTCTACCCCACCAGGGCCGGACAAACCACCGAGGCTGGGGCTACCACGAAGTCCGGTCCCTAATTAAAGACAAGAAGGCCACAGTCCCACGCCCGGAAATGACATGCCTCCAATTACAGGAGCAGGGAAGGGAAGGGAAGCAGGGTAATTGTAGGTATAAACGGGGCCAGAGTGGCAGACCTGATGTGCAGGGAGTGAGATGTAGTTGGGCCTCCTAAGGACAATCGCTGGTGCTGTGCAGGAATGAGGATGTGGGGGGGGGGGGGAGGGTGCTTTGGTCAATGGGAAGCCCGGACGGCCTCCGGGATCAGGGTTTGACCGTGGCTGTCATGTTGAGCAGGAACAGCAGTGACAGTAATGCGATTTTGATTAGAGGATCACGGTTGTTTACGTTTTAGTTTTATTGACTCGGGAGACTCGGAGAATGGAAGGGTTCCAAAGGAGTACGACCTCTGATTCGATAGTTGTTGTTTTTTGTTTCATGGTCGTCGGCGTCTGACAGGGAAGGGCCTGCGTGGCACTCATAATCGAATAACTCCAAGTCTTAACTCGAATTAATGTCAATATTCCAACCACCACCGCCTTCTGTCAAACTCCCTCCTAATAGGCGAAGGCTGCTGAGACCAATTGAATTTCGACTGGATATGAAACCGAGATAGCGGTTCCCACCAGAGCCATTCCCTAATCTATTTATCATGACAGTGCAGTACACGGAAACTGTATTAGTAGGGGTAAAATACATGACGTGACGATAAATATACAGGGCTGGTCCTTTTTCAAAATAAAAGTCACAAAAAAGAAAGTGCAGAGTTGAGAGAGCATTTAACACCTTCCCCAGCTAGATAGTTGGGCTGGAGCAGCAGGATATGGAGGAGTAGTGATGCCAAGGGCTCTGTCTCTCCCTGTCAACAAAGCCTTGGTCCAAAGCCTCATCAGAGAAGGACTGTCTTACATGCGCACGGGTCGGACTATGACTTGTAAATATGTCGAGTCATGTATTCCCCTTGAGAAAGAAAACAAATCACCGGACGAGGTCAATGATCGGTCTGATTTATAGTTTCATTGTGAAGGCATTAACCTAAGCCAGGGGAAGGCATCACTTGATGAGGGTCGTGTGTGTGTGTGTGTGTGTGTGTGTGTGTGTGTGTGTGTGTGTGTGTGTGTGTGTGTGTGTGTGTGTGTGTGTGTGTGTGTGTGTGTGTGTGTGTGTGTGTGTGTGTGTGTGATTGTGGCTCTTAAATACCATTCACATCAGGATTTTGATCTGGGTGGGATTTGTTTTCACAAAGAAAAGACCCAGATTTTTCATCATGTAAATGTGAGGGCAGAATTATAATAACACGTTGAAAAATCGAAATTCAGGCCACAAAAACAATAAACAGTAAGGCTGCCCTCCGCCATGATTTATTTGTGGAAAGGCCTTGAGAGGAGAGTGGAAGTCCCCCGAGCGGCGTTGCTAATAACCCGTGTAAAGGGACTGGAATGAGGGCTGGGGCCGTGCCAAGATGGGAGCGAAAAAAGGCCACCCTTTTAGCGTTCACACGCGGCACTGCATTAACGTCTGTCTGCTCAGCTGTTCTCCTTTGAATCAACTTAAAACATCTGCATGCAGGCAGGGAGATGATAGACGCTAAAACCTCTCCTGGATGTACCACACACACACACAGACACACACACACACACACGTGGAACACATGCATGCATGCATACACACTTCCAGGAATGCATAAACACATTCTCATCTGTATGCAAGTACACTCACACATACATACACACACACAGAACTTCCCACCAGCGTGGACACACAAACACAGACATACCTCACACACGCGTACACATTCACATCCTCCCTTGTGCCTGCCTCCCACTCCATTTCCCTTTATTAGCTTTGAGAGAGGCTGTTTGTCTTGACCATCGTGTGTTCAGCAGCGCCGGCCGTCGTCGGCTGCTCTCCCAGCCCTGATGCAGACCAAGCACGGCACACACAGGGCCTCAGTGTGCGGCCTTCCGGCGCTTGGATCCCTGCGCCAGCCTCAACGGGCCTCCCAAAGGGGGCTCGTATTAATCAAACCTACCACCCCCCCCCCCCCCACCCCCGCCCTCCCCCTCGCACACGCAGCCCGGCCCCCAATGTTGATGTCTGGCCCGAAGCAAGCAGCATGGTCCAGATCCTTTCATAGAGTCAGTGTGTCTCTCCGCGGGCTGCCCCCTGGTGGCTGGGAGGACCAGTCGCTGGTTCCCTGCGATCAGGGAGTGTCGCTAGAGGCTGCTGTGTGTCAGCCGAGACCCCACAGCAGGGTAATGGAGAAGGGGTTTAGGGCTCACCTCTCCCTCCAGGTTCTCTGCTGTGATCATAGCAGCATGGGAAGGTATGGTTTCCTAATTAAAGGCTTAGACACGCATGAGGAGATTTGTGGAGGGGGTGTGAATGGCTCGGCCATTTTTTATGTCTCGGTCTTGTGTGTGTATGTGTGTGTGTGTGTGTGTGTATGTGTGTGTGTGTGTGTGTCTTTGGGTGTGCAAGCATGCATGCCTTTGTGTGTCTGTTTGGATATATGTGTGGGAGAATGCATGCCTTGCTTTGTGTTTGTGGGTGTGTGTGTGTGTGTGTTCGAGCCCGTGTGTGTGTGCGACCCTGTGACTGTGAGTCTGTGTCTGTGTGTGTTTGTGTGTGTGTGTATGTACGCGTTTACGAGTCTGTGTGTGTGTGTGTGTATGTGCCGGCCTCCATGTATGTGGTTTTACATTTACCACCGATCCACCATTCAGGCAGCATCGCCCCTCTTCTTTGGGGGCCTTTTGATGTGCACCTTATCTGCATTTTAAAGGCCACTGATAGGCCCGGGGAGGTGGGACACGGGGGGACATTACTCTGAGTGACAGCGTTTATGTTTCGGTGGGAGCCGTTGAAGCTAGACAGATTAGATAAGGTGAGTGATCGGCCGGGAGAGATTTACGAGAGGAGGGTTGACTGTTAGCGGCGACCTTGTGCTTTTACGATCCCCCCCCCCCCCCCCCCCCCCCCCCCCACCCCCACCCTCAGCCGTACGTATATGAGGGGCTTCTCTGTTCACGGGAGACCCTCCTTCGTTATGATGGAGGGAGACAATGGCCCCTGAAGCCTTGGATTCAGGGGCCATCACGTGTCTGGTTTCTCCCGTCAGGACTGACATGCTATTGTGTTCCTGCTCCTATCTCCATTCAACCAGTTCCAGCGGGGAATGTCATTTAATGTCCTTGTGTTTTCTCTTCGGGGAAACGTCTCCATGTATTTTTTTGAAATGTGATTTCTTCAATTCGTTATTTTTTTACTAGTCTGTACATTTCTTTTAATGACACTGCTCATTAAGTATGGTAATCTGTGTGTAGTAATCATTCAGTTACATAGGTGTGTGTGTGTGTGTGTGTGTGTGTGTGTGTGTGTGTGTGTGTGTGTGTGTGTGTGTGTGTGTGTGTGTGTGTGTGTGTGTGTGTGTGTGTGTGTGTGTATCGTGTACCCCTAAGGGTTTGAGTGTATTACCCATGAAGGCATAGTGCGTCTTATCTCTCCTCTATGTGACATTGGATGCATTATTTATTTATTCATCTTTTGTTATTGTGTGTGTGTGTGTGTGTTTTTTTTGTTGTTTCCTTTTAGTCATATCTGGTAAGTTGAAATGTCAACCGGAGCTGTCACAGCCCCCCCCCCCCCCACACCCCACACCACCTCCTCCATCCTCCATCTCCACCCCACCAATCAGCACTCATGTTTCTGTTGTCACGGGCAACGTCGAAACAGAGGACCTTTATGGGTAAAAAAAAATCGCTGTGCCTGGCCGGCCAAGGTAAAGCCCCATCATTTCATTCTATTATTATGTGTTGTTTCTATGCATTGCACCCCAGCCAATAGCGCGCCACCCCTCCCCCCCCACCACCACCACCTCAACACGGACAAATAGTTTGTGAATTCAACATGGCAGCTCCCAGATTGCTTCCATCTCGTCGCCCAGCCACCTATGTATAAATAAAAAAGCATTTAGTTATGAGGAGAAGTATGATATTTCCCAGATGGCCCTTCCCATCCGCTGAAATGAATGTGTATATTTCGCCCCCACCGGCCGCCCCAGTGCATTCTGGGAGCGTCGCCTCGACTCAGACAGCCTAATGGTATAGCGGGGCTTCTTGTCACCGTCAAGTGGTGCATTCCAAATTGGAGCTGTGATGCCGAGCTCTTATTTTGAAATGGGATTTGTCATTAAGATTCATAGTTCCTGTGCAGCGGCCATTCAGCTCGGCTCCTTCCTTTTTTTTATCGGAGAGTGGCAACCCGAACAGATGGCTCGACTGTATCCCCCATTTGCATTTCAATTTGAATTGACCAGGACACTTGCCCAATGCAAATGAACCGTTACACGAGAACTCCGCCTGTTTCTGTTTGTTTTGCTCATATTGTCCCTAGATTCTTTTCCGTTTGATTAACCCGATGACCTTCTAAAGCAAACTTTTGTTAATCATTCATCTAGAAATGGTGTGGATTGACTCCTCGTATTAAAATGTAACAATAGTTTATAGAAGCTTCTAGTCAAATGAGATTCCCCAAGTTCAAGTTCCCCATAGTAACTGGAAATTAACCTGTATAGTGCTGTTGTACTGTGCTTCTGTATTCCTTGGCTAACTGTCATTCTGTGTGTGTGTGTGTGTGTGTGTGTGTGTGTGTGTGTGTGTGTGTGACCTCCAGTGCCCCCGGCCTTCGTGGTGAGACCCAGGAACCAGGTGGTGGGGGTGGGCCGGACAGTCACCTTCCAGTGCGAGGCGACCGGTAACCCCCAGCCCGCCATCTTCTGGCAGCGGGAGGGCAGCCAGGTAGGGGGGAGCGGATAGTTGTTGTTAAAAAACATAAATCATTACAAAAAATGTTAGTGGCACTACGTAACATTTCAAGTAGCTCTTAGCTTAAAATAACCTGGAAATATCTTTGCTCAAAAATGAATTAGATAATGTTATCGATAAAATGGTAACCTACAACTGATGTATTCTACGAATGATTAATGCTGTTCATGCTGCTCATGTCTCCTTGTTACCATGTTTGTCTGGCATGTATTCAGTTGGTTGCACTCTGCTACCTCAGCACTAGATGGCACTAAATCCTATACACTACACCTTTAAATGGTACTTCACATTCATGTTGTATGTTATAGTGTAGTATGAAGAGGAAAAGGTTCATTTGCCACAGTGTGTTGCCATAAAAACAGGCAGTGATCAAGACCCGCATGCAGATGCGAGAGAGATACAAGCCCCGGTAAAGATATTGAATCTTAGAAATTTGTCCTAATATAATGTCCAAGATTGAATCGCCCTTTCAGTGACATGAGACCCCAAGACACGAGAGATGTTCCCGTCAGAAAACCATGTGTTCCCATTTCCTCATATTGGACATCGCAATCCAAATCTTATTAGATTTAAACTGGCTCCATGTAATCCTATTCCCTTCCCTCTCTCTCTCCCCTGCCCCCTCCTACCTCTCTCGCCCCCCTCCAGAACCTGCTGTTCTCCTACCAGCCTCCCCAGCCCTCCAGCCGCGTCTCGGTGTCCCAGACCGGGGACCTGACCATCACCGACTCGGAGCGCTCCGACGTGGGCTACTACAGCTGCCAGGCCCTCAACATCGCGGGCAGCGTCATCACCAAGGCCCTCCTGGAGGTCACAGACGGTGAGCTGCCAGAGACACACCGCACACTTCAGCTGTCTCCTGTGAGAGGCTTCTCTTTCCTCCTCTTCTGCTGAGTGGGAGAATCTGGAGGGGAATAAGCTATGTACCACTGTGTGTGTGTGTGTCTGTGTGTGTATGGGTCCGTCCGTCTGACTGTCTGTCTGTCTGTCTGTCTGTCTGTCTGTCTGTCTGTCTGTCTGTCTGTCTGTCTGTCTGT
>NC_079427.1:9098009-9290509 GCF_026213295.1 Gadus chalcogrammus | reverse complement strand
CTCTATGTTTTTGAACACCTTTATTAATAATCATTCTGGCTTTCGCTAGCAATCAACGGAAAAAATACAACAAAAAAAAACAGATAAATCCACTTTATCTTTTACACGCGGAACGCATGACGTGTCAACACTTAATTATGCCAACAATCTGCCTCTTGTCGGTTCTCAGTCTAACCTCTCTGTCTGGCTCTGTCAGCCACCCACCTGCTCACACGTAGACACATTTGATAGCTCTTTGGATATTTAACACATGTTTGGTTTTTTCCCTGTTCCATATTCACCTCAAACATATTCCTGTCAAGACTCAAAGTAGACTGCCGATCATTTTCATCTTCATCTTTTAAATGTAATGTTATAAAGGAAATGTCAAGTTTAGCTGCGTGAGTATACTTCCCCTCGGCCACGCCCACTTCCCAGGCATTTAAACATATTCATCCTGTTCTCCCTTTTCTCCCCCTTTCGACCGCCACCACACCCGCTACATTAATAAGGATTCCTCCTTGTTCCCTCCTCCAAGTGTCAGTCCGAGCAGAAGCAAATAAAGGTCACCAATTAGACTGTGATCCGGGCCAAAGGCTTTTTCCATGAGACTGGGGGATGATCGGCCTACTTGGCCTTTTACCCCGCTGCCGTTCCCCCTCTCCCCACCCGCCCGCCCCTACACCCACCATCCCCACTGACATCTACATCTCCCCCCCCCGGAGCCCCCGTCTGGCAGAGGCATGATGAGGGAGATAACCCGGGCAGTGATGGGGAGGGAGGAGGCTGCACTGCCCGAATGTCAATACCGACGGCGAGCGTGGCGTTGGGAGAAGCGCGGAGGAGAAACATCCTGTCCTGTAGACCGTAGAGGGAGGGAGGGAGAGAGGGGGAGGGAGGGGGGAGGGGGAATCGTGACAACATTGGTTTCGTTGTAGAAACGCATCGTGGTGGAACACGGCGACGTGTGTGCTCATGTGCGGGGCTCGTTCACTGACGTTGGTTGTGGTTTCCGCAGCTTGGCGACACGGGGATGTACACCTGCATCGCCTCCACGCCCAGCGGGGAGGCCTCCTGGAAGGCCTACCTGGAGGTGCAAGGTGAGAAGGGATGCCCGGACTCCCGTTTGGGGCCAAGCTGTTGTTTTATTGTACTTCTTTATGGTTTGATTTAAAAAACGGATGCATTCATTTGAAAACTCAGATACAAATATGTTAATGTCACTGCAGTTGCTATTTGGACACTTAGGTAGGGGTGAGGTAAGGTTTTCTTGCTCCTGATGCCTAGGTAGGCTGAGGACATTGGGGTTTGAACCCTGAACCTTTTAACTGGAAATCAAACACCCTTAACTGGACTATCCTACATTTTACAATTTCATCCATATTTAAAAACCTGTTTGAACATCTGGATCGTGGACATCTGTACGTAACGGGACATTCAGGGGAGATGAAGATCCATGTAAGAAACCATCTTCTCCCGCCTGCGTCTAGAATTCGGGGTCCCGGTTCAGCCCGTCAGACCCACGGACCCCAACCTGATCCCCAGCCCCCCCTCCAGGCCCGAGGTGACGGAGGTGAGCCGCTCCTCCGTCACCCTCTCCTGGAAGCCCAACCTGAGTGGGGCCACGCCCACCTCCTACATCATCGAGGCCTTCAGGTAACACCTCTTGTTCAGTGACTCACTAGTTCAGCATTAACACTAACTAGTTCAGTACTATCACTCACTAGTTCAGTAGTATCACTCACTAGTTCAGTAGTATCACTCACTAGTTCAGTACTATCACTCACTAGTTCAGTACTATCACTCACTAGTTCAGTAGTATCACTCACTAGTTCAGTACTATCACTCACTAGTTCAGTTCTATCACTCACTAGTTCAGTGGTATCACTCACTAGTTCAGTAGTATCACTCACTAGTTCAGTTCTATCACTCACTAGTTCAGTACTATCACTCACTAGTTCAGTAGTATCACTCACTAGTTCAGCATTAACACTAACTAGTTCAGTACTATCACTCACTAGTTCAGTACTATCACTCACTAGTTCAGTACTAACCATCACTAGTTCAGTTCTATCACTCACTAGTTTAGTACTATCACTCACTAGTTCAGTAGTATCACTCACTAGTTCAGTAGTATCACTCACTAGTTCAGTACTATCACTCACTAGTTCAGTGCTATCACTCACTAGTTCAGTGCTATCACTCACTAGTTCAGTACTATCACTCACTAGTTCAGTAGTATCACTCACTAGTTCAGTACTATCACTCACTAGTTCAGTGCTATCACTCACTAGTTCAGTAGTATCACTCACTAGTTCAGTACTATCACTCACTAGTTCAGTACTATCACTCAATAGTTCCCTTAACTCAACCCCGCTGCCTCTTCCTTTGGGCGATTAGAGCCAGGAAATTATCCACCTTATGATATGAAACTAGAATATGCTTTAATAAAACTTTTGCCCCAAATTTCCTGTCCAGGAGTGATAAGGCACATCTTATCTTTTCATTATAATGACGAGGGTGATTCCATAAAGTCTGGGAGTTACTTTTACTGAACACCAATCTGGTGATTCAATTTCATGATTTTCCTGATTGAAACAAATTTAATTAATGAGGTATGTGGGTGACAAACAATACTTAAGGCTTTTGTGTGAGATATAATTGTTTGTCTTCAGGGAAAGCGACCGACAGACAGTGTCTTAAAAGAGCGTGGGGAAGGTCCATGTAGCATAGGAATCCAGGTTCCCCAATGGTTCCCCTCACCTAACCCTTGATCCTCAACCACCCCCCCCCCCCCCCCCCCCCCCCCTGCAGCCACGCGTCGGGCAGCAGCTGGCAGACGCTGGTGGAGCATGTGAAGACGGAGAGCTACCTGCTGAAGGGCCTGAAGCCCAGCGCCGTCTACCTCTTCCTGGTGCGGGCCGCCAACGCCTACGGCCTCAGTGACCCCAGCCCCATCACCGACGCCGTCAAGACACAAGGTAGGGGGTCTGCACCCTGACCCTCACCCTAATGTATTGAGAACCATTTTCTGCTGTATATAATCTGTAGTGTTGTATACGCTAATCATGTGTGTGTGTTTGTGTGTGGGTGTGTGTGTGTGTGTGCGTGTGTGTGTGTGTGCGTGTGTGCGTGGCTGCCCCTCCAGAAATCCCCCCAACGAGCCAGGGCGTGGACCACCGTCAGATCCAGAGGGAGCTGGGCGAGGTGGTCATCCACCTCCACAACCCCACCATCCTGTCCTCGTCCTCGGTCAGAGTCCAGTGGACCGTGAGT
Organism: Gadus chalcogrammus; assembly: GCF_026213295.1. Lineage (NCBI taxonomy): Eukaryota > Metazoa > Chordata > Actinopteri > Gadiformes > Gadidae > Gadus > Gadus chalcogrammus. Next base: position 9,287,254 of record NC_079427.1, on the reverse strand, counting down.
ACCTCCGCCCCTCCGCCCTCCACCGCTAACCCCCTCCCTGCAGTCCACCGCCCTCACCAGCCTCCACCCAGCCGCGGTGTTCCTGTTATTCCCTTCCAGAACAGGGATCGTCCACGAGTCCCGTTTCCCAGCGATCCATTGGTTCCACTCTGAACACTTAAATGCGTCCAATCACCCACGGGTTCCGGAAGGGGCGTCCCACTCCCCACCTGCCCCGTCCCACGCCTTCCCACTACCCAGCTGGCCTTGGCCGGAGCACCAACGGCTTGGCTGGCCGTAGCACCGCCAGCTCCAGCCCCCCCACCCCACCCCGCAACCCCCATCCTCGCTGGCCAAAGCCCCCCCCCCGCCAACGCCAGCGAGCCCAAGAGCACAGGACCCTGCGGAGCGGCAGAAAGGAACCGCCATCCAGCGTGGGATGTGTCACTCGGTGCCCCTTCATATTGAGAACCTCTCGGTGGCTGTTAAAACAGCACGGGGGGCTGGGGGGAGAAAGAGGGGGGAGGCAGCCTGCTGGAGGAGCTCTTAAAGTGGAAATGGCTTGCAGATGTAGAGAGAGAGAGAGAGAGAGAGAGAGAGAGAGAGAGAGAGAGAGAGAGAGAGAGAGAGAGAGAGAGAGAGGGGGAGAGAGAGAGAGAGAGAGAGAGAGAGAGAGAGAGAGGGAGAGAGAGAGAGAGAGAGAGAGAGAGAGAGGGGGAGAGAGAGGGAGAGAGAGAGAGAGAGAGGGAGAGAGAGAGGGAGAGAGAGGGGGAGAGAGGGAGAGAGAGAGAGAGGGAGAGAGGGAGAGGGAGAGAGGGGAAAAAGGGTACAGAGAGATGGAGAGAATCAATCAGGCATTCATTAACCATGGCAACCTTTTAACACTGTGAGCTGCGCTGAGGTTCTGGATTTGGGGTCTGGCCATAGGTGGGCTCCATCAGTCTGATGAGCACGGCGGTGTCCTGGCCATGGATAACTCTCTCTCCGGTTACACCAGAGAGGCTTGTGGAGCCGTGCTCCACTTTTTTCGGTGTGTTTTATTCCTTTGACAGAAGGCCCTGCGCAGCATTCCCTGCTGGAACGTTGTGACCCAGGGCCGCGAGGAATGGGAGACGGCGAGATGTTTTTAAGAAAGGGATACCGACTTGCCATGACTGATGTAAACCAGCTCTGCTCACTTACCCTTCCTCGCTGGAATGTTCTTGGTGGGGTGGAAACAATATTCAGGAACGTTTCTTCCCTTTTTTTACGTGGAGCCACAACAGATTCACACTCGTTTTTACGAGGTTGTTTTAAAGGGTGGAATACACTCCCCATCGTGGAAGGGCCTTTTTCTCCCAATCTTTGCGTCAATTCGTTCGTACAGTCCCCCCCCCCCCCTCTCCTTCCTTCCAGCCCCGCCTAATGAAGACCACCTGAGTCGACGGCGTGTTTGCACAGGAGAGCGGTAAATTAACACCGTCAACAAGTTTACAAGTCACCGCTGCCTCCACCCAGCTCCGTTCCGCGGGCTACAGCGCTAATGCTAACACGCTGTGCTCGTAGTTAACCCGGGACAACCCTGGATCCTACCAAATAACAACCACATCTACAGCAAAAGACCTTATCTTCCCCCCCCTCCCCGTAATCTAGTATCACGCTTGGGTATTGGAACTCGCCCTCCCCAATCTCTCCTCCACACACCCACATACACACACACACACTTTGTTGCTGTCAGTCGACGAGAGCGCAAAGGGGACTACGAGAGAAGGAGACAGGCTGCCCTGGGACCTTCTCCTCCCCCCCCCCACACTCCCCAACCCCTGGGTTTAACCAGCTCCAGACTCACAGGAACCTCTGGCCTGATGACCTCATGCTGTGGTTTGAGTAAACGGCTGCAAATAGTGCATGGCGTGGAGGGGAACGACGCAGGAGCAGGAGTAGTGACGGAGGGCAGGGAGGGAGGGCCGACCATGGGAGAGGGATACGCGGAGGGATAAACACCACGCGTTAGCACCACATTCCTCACGGGGGACCAGGGGCCCGGGGCCCATCCGTCACAGCTGTCCACGCGGCCCGGCCTGGGAGCCCGGCGGGGACAGCTGTTGGGCTTTCCACCGCCGAGACAGAGGGCACTGTCCAGAGGCCAGTGGTCAGGGTGCCGGTTTGACTCCCAGACGGAGGTCTCTGGGTTCGTACCCCAATGCTCTAACTAACTACTTCGGCTCCTGGAGGAATCCTTGAGCAAGATGCCCTGGCCCTCTTCCCCCTCATCGTGGATTATTCCCCCGGTCGCGTGCTATAATGCTACGTCTCAACATCTCCCTTCCAACCCGCTGCCCTGTCCCTCTTCATTCTCCTGTCCGTGAAGTCATCAAAACCCTTTGGAATTCTCTGGAAAACCGCATTTGAATTGAAGTGTCTGCCACCCCTCCACTGTCGCCTCCCATCTCCTCACGCACGGTTCCTCCTTCCGCCCACCAGGTGGAGCTGCAGTCCCAGTACATCCAGGGCTACAAGGTGATGTACCGGCCGGCCCCGGAGGGCGCTCAGAGGAGCGAGTGGGCCGTGTTCGAGGTCCGCACCCCCGGGGAGGAGAGCGCCGTGGTGCCCCAGCTCAGGAAGGGCGTCACCTACGAGTTCAAGGTGCGGCCGTTCTTCAACGAGTTCCAGGGAACGGACAGCGACGTCAAGATCGGCAAGACGCTGGAGGAAGGTGGGTGGAGCCATGGCCCGCGCGTGTGTGTGTGTTAGTGTGTGTGTGTGTGTGTGTGTGGGGACGTAGGTGGGTGTGTAGATATGTGTGTGCGTGGCTGTGTGTGTCATGTGGCAATTTATTTATGGTGTGTGTGTGTTCTATGTGCACATGAGCATGTGAGTGCCTGCGTTTGTACATTATTATGTGCATGAGTGTGCGTGCGTTCATCTGTGTATGTGTGCACATGCTCATATGCATCCACTGCTGTTTGTTTGTGTGTGTGTGTGTGTGTGTGTGTGTGTGTGTGTGTGTGTGTGTGCGTCTGTGCACACACATGGTGTGAAGTGCATGTTTACATGTGTACACAATGCTCACGTGCGCACAGCTTGCAACCTCACACACACAGCAGCTGTGCCCAGCAGCAGCCTCAGACAGAGCACCTGTGTGTGTGTGTGTGTGGGGGTGCATGTGCGCGTGTGTGTGTGCGTGTGTGTGCGTGGTTCTGTGTGTGTTAAAATGCGGCGCATTCAGGCACGCCCGCCTAGGATCTATCAGCTCTTTGAAATCTGGGGGCCACGTGACAAACCAGAGAGCAGATGACAAGCAGCACGCACACACTAACCCGACGAGGGCGGCTGCTAATTCTTCATCGGGTGTGGTTGTTAGGGGGAGATTGCGCAAACCCCTAGCTCCTCGTTAAAATGTTTGTCAATCTTTGATAAACATTTATGGGGAACGAAGTGTGTATGCTAATGTGTGACTGTGTCGTCTAGTTTTGCCTGCTGGATATTCCACGCTGGATGTTCTCCGTTTCTGTTAATAATTGTTTTCCTGGGCTCCGAGCGTGGTGCCGGCTCTCCAAGATAGAAACGCACTCAATCAGTATGCAATTACGATATCCCTTCTTGTGTTTCATAATTAATTTCCTGTAATCACGTTGGGAACTCGCAAAAAACACAAGGACGGCCCGACTCCTTGTGCATAAACCATGGCTTGGGTTTTTTTTTCACTCTGTGAATCACTTGTGTCGGAACAAGAGTGTTTTTCCCGCCAGAAGCGGCGCAACAACGGTAATGTTTTTCGATTACCATTCCTTTGTTCTCTCCTTCGCTTCCAGTCCCCGACACGAAGATAAAGGCGCACTTTTCTGACAGCTGGATCGTACAACGGCAGACGGTGCTCCATTAAGGAGGGAATGTTGTGGTATAATGTATGAACGTGAGGGTGATTTAGAATTTTCTGTCCTTTCTTTTGTTTTTCCACGCGTTAGTTCCCAGTGCGCCGCCGCGCGAGGTCAAAGTGACGGAGAGCGCGGACAATGGGACGGCCGTCCTGGTCTCCTGGCAACCCCCGCCCGAGGACGAGCAGAACGGCTTGGTTCAGGAGTACAAGGTGAGAGTCCTTCACACCAGGCAGAGAGAGAGGGGGAGGGAGGGAGAGGGAGAGAGAGAGAGAGAGAGAGAGAGAGAGAGAGAGAGAGAGAGAGAGAGAGAGAGAGAGAGAGAGAGAGAGAGAGAGAGAGAGAGAGAGAGAGAGAGAGAGAGAGAGAGGTATATAAAGAGAGTGAGGGAGTGCGACAGAGACAGACAGAGAAAAAGAGGGAGATAGATCCAGAGATAGGGAGAGGGAGAGAGACAGACAGACTGAAGGACTGACAGACAGATCGAGAGAGAGAGAGACACACCAAGGAAAAAAAAGAAAGTGAAAGATAGAGGAAGGGATAAATAGAGAATGAGATGTGATGCAGGGACCAAGATAATAAGAAATAGATGATTTGAAAGAGAAAAAGAAGAATCTCTTTCGAAGGAAAGAGAGATATAACCAGAGATACAGAGAGACAAAGGAGACAGCATTGCAGATGTATACACATCTGGGATCCACAAACTATACTTGCTATAGAGATACACACACACACACACACACACACACACACACACACACACACACACACACACACACACACACACACACACACACACACACACACACACACACAATGAGATGGGGCACACCTTAGGAGGCTAGTAGGCTAAACACGTGCTGCTGAAAGCTCAGAGAGGGAGACAATAAGGTGTTGTCGATTATGGTAAAACAGTGCCATCTGGTGGACAGAAGATATTTACACATTCTTTTGTGCATTTGGTTCACATTTTTCTTGTGTGTTTTAAAGCAATGAAGTTTGAAACGTGTCTACAATGGATGAAATGGTAAAATATTCATCTTAAAATATTAGTTGCGATAATATAGTTTCTCACAATTTAATATGTTTCATGTGAAAGTAATGACATTTCTTGAGAAATGAGGATCACATTTTGGATGGAACAATACAGATATTGTTATAAAATGGTTTCCTACTGTAAAGACCAAAAGGAAAATAATTGGAGAAAAACACAATTATCACCCTAGTCTGTATTCCCTCTGCGTTTATAATTAACCTTATCTTTCGAATGCTGTCCTGTTGCAATACATTCGTCAGACCTTTATGTGAATCATAATGTATGCTTTGTGTCAATTGGTGTACGATTCACCACATGGACCATGTAGTTGTGCGAAGGCTGAGATTTTAATTGGAAATGTGTATTTTGTGGTCATAGGGGGATGTGGTTTAGTGGCGGAGGAAACGGTGAGGCTCAGTCACTGTAAAAGTTAAGCCACTGTTCATTCTCCAGGTAAATGTTTTCTGGCGATAGGGTTTATAGTAATTTCATGGTTGTTAAATCCATTCTCCCTGCTCGTTACTGTGCCAGCTCCCCAGTGAATCTTCCCCTGCTAGGAACTCACAGAGCCCCCAGGAAGTAGGGTGGTGAAATACTCCATCATACATGTAGACACACAAAGACAGACAGACAGACAGACAGACAGACAGACAGACAGACAGACAGACAGACAGACAGACAGACAGACAGACACATATAAATACACACACACACACACACACACACACACACACACACACACACACACACACACACACACACACACACACACACATACTAGGCCTACATACATACAAAGCAAACAAACATGCAAACACAATCAGAGTCACTCTAACATACAGTCACCCAAAGTCCCACCAAGGCTTGCAGACAGACATACACACACATACACACTTGAAAGCTTGTTTGCTAACCTGGTGGTTAACTAGGAGCTGGAAGGTGTTTGTACTGTGTATGTGCCTGTGTTTGTGCGAGTGTGTGCATGGGTGTGTTAAGTAAGCATTGTCTACAGATTCAGGACGTGTGAGCCCGTGCTGAGGTGCATGTATGGCTCTCTTTGTAGCCCCCCGGGTTTGCTCGCTCGGCTTCCTGCTAGCCGAGGCATTAGCCCCGGTGTAATTGCGTTATGGAGGTACCCACTGATCCCCAGTTGTTTTTCATGGACTTAAGTTCTGCTCTCAGACATGTTATGGCTACCTGAACCAACACCCACGACAGTGTCAAGGGCTGCTCCGTTAAAAAAAAAAGAAAACCTTGGTCCTGCGATTTTTCAAAACGGTTTAATATGTTTTCCTACCGACACTCCCCTCCCCCGAGCCGTAACTAAATCCACCGTACCAGGGCCACCGATCAGAAGAAATTAGCCATGTTGTGCTAATGTAACACTTTAAGCTAGCCAGGCTATTTCGCGTATTTTTCTAGTGTTTCTAAAGATGTCTCTGTCTGCGGTTCATAACTACCATTTGTTAATTACGTTTGGACTCATTTCTAAACCTGCGTCAATCAATACCAATCCTAAAACTGTTTTACATGATGTATTGTACGTTTTGAACTCTTAACCCTCTGTGTGTGTTTCTGGTAGATCTGGTGTCTGGGGAACGAGAGCCGCTACCACATCAACCGCACGGTGGACGGCTCCTCCTTCTCCGTCCTCATCCCCATCCCCAGCCTGACCCCGGGGATTCGTTACAGCGTGGAGGTCGCAGCCAGTACTGGCGCCGGCCCGGGAGTCAAGAGCGACGTCACCTATTTCCAGCTGGGTGAGCCGGGATATGACCTCATAACTGTGCTTCCCCCCCCCTTCTCTCCCCCCGCTGGGTGCATGAGTCTGATGTGCACTTTTAATTGGACTTGTGTTTACATCTTCGTACTTTCATGCTTTCCCAACGCACTGTTAATCATGCGGCTACGTACTAAATGGTAACAGCATATTGCAATTAAATAAGGATTTTGCCTTTTAAGTGAAAAAGAAGGAGTGTTTTTGAACATCGTATTTGCTTTTGATTTGGAGTAAACAACGTGAAAGCCCGAAGCTCAAACAGAAAGCGTAACCGCAAGGATTCAGTCGGCGAACACTTTGAAACGCACCCAAAGTGATCCTAGATAAGCATGATTTTTTTTGTTTTAACACAGCCTGATCTCTGTCGATCCAGCTACATTCATGTGCAGCAGGGCTGTTCAGACATGGCGGCCCCTCCCTGTTCTATTCACCGGTCGTGGATGCTTGATCTGGTTCTGAGGCAGCACTAGCATTATGAACGCGCGCGTGAATTCAGTGTGCTGGAGAATAACAATATCAGTGTGGTGAGCCAAAGAATTGCCTTATTTCTTGCTATTGAGATTTTTGGTTTGCGTTTTTCTATTTTCAGTTTAGCAATATCGTGTGGGGTTTATTTCCCTAAAGCGCAGTACCACCGTCGAGAAATTCTGGATTGGAAAGAAGACAGCCAATTTCACTGTGAGAGAAAGGGAGAGATACACGGGAAATTGAATAGAGAGAGAGGCAGACAGAGAGCGACAGACAGAGATAGATAATGGAATATAGAGAGAATACAGTAGAGCGAGAGAGAAAGTTAAATAGTCAAAAAGAAAGACAGGTATTCCAGGTTTTTGTGTGTGTGTGTGTGTGTGTCTGTCGACCTTTGTGCGTGTGTGTGAATGCGTTCCTTTAAGCCTGTGTGTGCGTGAGTGCGTACATGTGTGTGGTTGAGTGCAAGGGGGAGTCTCGGCACTGGGGGGGGGGGGGGGGGGGGGGGGGGGGGGGGGGGGGCAGGCTGTGACTGATACGATTCCACCCACTCAAGGGTTCCCGTGGCGATGGTGCTGCCTGTTCCAACACTGCAGTGGAACACTGCGCCCCGGGGAATGCTTCCCCCAAACGCATCTGTCACACTCTGCTGAGGCTGGTGGTGCTCCTCATCCCGGCCAGGGTACCTGAATGCACAGCTCCCCCACCCCTCTCCCACTCTCCCCCTGTCCCCCTCTCCTCCACTCCCCCCCTCCCCATCTCCCCCACTCCCCTCTCCTCCTCTCCCCCCTCCCCATCTCCCCCACTCCCCTCTCCTCCTCTCCTCCTGTCCCTCTCTCCTCCACACCCCTTTTCCCCCACTCCCCCTCTCCCCCTGTCCCCCTCCCCTCCACTCCCCTTCTCCCCCTCTCCCCTCTCCCCATTCCCCCCTCTCCTCCTCTCCCCCCTCTCCTCCTCTCCTCCTCTCCCCCCCTCCCCATCTCCCCCACTCCCCTCTCCTCCTCTCCTCCTGTCCCTCTCCCCTCCACACCCCTTTTCCCCCACTCCCCCTCTCCTCCTGTCCCCCTCTCCTCCACTCCCCTTCTCCCCCTCTCCTCGCGTCCTCCTTTCCTTCTCTCCTTCACTCTCCCCCTCTCCATCCCCTCTCCCCTCCTCTCCTGCTTCGGCCTCAGAAAGGAAACTGCTATTTGATGTATAGACGGGAGGAGAAACCGGGAGGGATGGACTTGGTCTGTGGAGTCGGGGGGGAGGGGCTGGTGGTCTGGCTGGCTGGATGGGTGGATAGGTGGGCGAAGGAATGACTATGCGGATGGGTGGATGGGTGCTTCGAAAGATGGATGGCTTTTTGATTGGATGTCTCGCTGTCTGGCTGATACAAAGTCAAAAAAGAAATACAACATCACAGGCCTGTCTGCCTGTCCAACTCAATCTTCCCTGTGGCTACAAGAGCGTTGATGGAAGAAGTTGTCTGCACGATGAAACAAATAATACGATGGAGAGAGGCAGAGAGAGTGAGATGCAGAGAGATCGAGGGGCAGAGGGCGAGTGAGAGAGGCAGAGAGAGAGAGGCAGAGAGAGAGGGAGAGGGAGAGGGAGAGAGGCAGAGATAGAGAGAGAGAGGCAGAGAGAGAGGGAGAGGGAGAAAGTGAGAGAAAGCGAGAGAGAGAGAGAGTGAGAGTGGCAGTAATACAGACAGAGAAGAACCAGAAAGAAACAGCTTGGTGAGATTCTGCACCAGGGGGAGCTAGGGCCCCGAGTCAGAACAAGAGATCTTTCATGAAAGGCATGTGTTCATGTGTGTGCGTGCGCGTGTGCGTGTCCCCGGCTGACAGACGAGGGGAGCAGACTGAGAGGTGGGTGCTGTGATCGCGGTCGCACCCTGCGCTCTCTCAGTGTGTTTCACAATAGCCAAACAGCTTGGCCTACACTCACAGGCCCTGTGTGTGCGGAGACAAGCTGTAGCTTGGCGCTCACCGCCAGGCGATGACAGGACGGGCCTTTTTATTAATATCATTATCGCTATTAAAGATCCACCGGTTTCTGCTGTCCCTGTAATCATCCACGGTGGTTGCACTGCTCCGGTGCGTCACGGAGGCACGATGCTTTGAATGTTCCTCGAGGAGAGACAAGCTCTGGTCTGTTTGTGGATGACTGAGAGGTTGCTGGTGGAAGCTTTGTGATTAATATAGAGTGGAGTCCTCCCTCCCCCCTCTTCGTTCCCCCCTCTCCCCCCCCCCTCCCCCCTCACCCTCATCGGCGCAGATGAAAGAAAGCCTTTTTTTTGTGATGTCGGGGTAAAGAGAAGCTGGAGGAAAATGGTCCCCGTTTATTTGCTCCTCTGGCTCCCGTTGCTTTACTTAAAAGGAAAACATTCCTAATTTCCTCCCAAATGTTTTGACTTTAACTGTCATGATTTCACACCCGTCATTGCGTTGCCGTTCTCTTTCCCCAAATATTTACATAGAAATATTCTTGACTCAAATGGTTTCTTTCCCCTCTCCTCTTTCATCAGGGGTTTAGTTTCTGGTTTTTTTTACTAAAATTTTTTACTACTATTTGTGAATGTTATTTCTCTTTAGGCTTTAAATTGACTTAATATATGTGTTATTAATGATCAGTTAGGCTGTCAGTCATTTTGCTCAAAGATGTTTTGGGGTTTTGACAACTTTACTCTCCTTGTGTAAGCTGTAACCCCCTTTCTCTCTTCCCCACAACTCCTTCTCCTCCTCCTCCTCCTCCTCCACCACCTCCTCCACCCTCCTCCCCTGTCTTCCACCACCTCTTCCTCCTCCATCTTCTTCTCCTCTTCCTCCCCACCCTCCTTCCTCCACCTCCACCCCCACCTCTTCCTCCACCTTCCCCACCCCCCCCCCCCTCCCAGACGCTTCGGGCCGCATGACAGAGTCGCCGTCGGACCCCCAGAACCCCCTGTCGCAGCAGATCTCGGACGTGGTGAAGCAGCCGGCGTTCATCGCGGGCATCGGCGCGGCGTGCTGGATCATCCTCATGGTGTTCAGCATCTGGCTGTACCGCCACCGCAAGAAGAGGAGCGGTCTCTCCACAAGCTACGCCGGCATACGCAAAGGTGGGTGTTTCATGCAGCGCACGTGTGTTTCCTACGTGTGCACGTGCCGAGGTTATCAGCGGTCGGAGGGAGACGATTTGAGGGAGATGCGATACGTCTCCATTGCAACTTCCACAGTATTCTGAGAGGTTTTTTAAAGGAGCTGGTCGTCTGTTAGGGTACTTGAGGTACGATAACATCAGATAAGGTGTCGCTTTATTGTTGGATTTGTTCAGAAAACTGTCCAGAAACCGAAACCCGATCTGGGGTGCGTACAGGTAGACGGCAGACAGAAGGGGATCAAACCCAGTCACTTCCTGGCTGGAGAGTCAACACCCTATAACACACAACAGCTATTAGTGTATGAATAAAGTGTAGACGTAGCAGTCTTGCAATCAGGTTAGCTCCAATCTTGTTGACAAACTGTAATGATTTCACTCCTCATTACCAAAATATCTCCCAACTAATTCACACCCTCAAGTGAGACATTGGATGTATCTGATGCAGAGTGTCATTTGGAGTACGGTACTACAGTTTTGCGGTAGTGTGGGTGTGGAAAAATTGTTTTCTATTGCTGAAGATTGTTTGGAAACTGAAGCCGCAGAGCAAAGTCCCTTTTAAGTCGTTCCGTTTTGATTTCCCTTGGAAACAGAGAAACAACAACATCTATATTATGTATCTTGCTGTTGTTGCAAGCCAAGGTCTTTTATTGTGGAGGAGTTGGCGCTGCTTGCGTCACCCAATCGCTAGTAAGTGTCTTTGTTACGGCGGTTCGGTGAGAAGCGCTTCCCTCTTGGATGTCGCTGCTACTGCTTCTAGTTCCACCCTGACGGCCCGACCAAACCAAACCAGACCTTACCTCCCGCCCCCCAAAATAAACGCTTTTATTTTTAACTGACTTGAGCCAAAGTGACAGGGTTCACGACACAAGCCCACCCCCTTTCCACAACACTCACACAAGAGAACCAAGAGGGTCTATTAGGGCTTTGTGCCCGGGTCTCATTTGTGTCTGGGCCGGTGGTAATGTGTGTGTGGGCCCCGGGGCGATGCAGCTGGTTGGGGCCCCGTGAGGGGCCCTTACCTGTTACCCTGTCACCCCCCCCCCCCCCCCCCACCCCAGAGCTCGCTGGTCAGAGGGGATCCACACTTCACCCTGCTCCGCTCCAGACACACACAAACAATGGGGGGGGATTAGCCGGGACTCTGGCGCTGTCGAAGGCGTAGGGTGGGGCCAGCCTGGAGGTGGGGGTAGACTGGCTGGTCTGCTCCATGTTAACCCCCACCCTCCGGCTGGGGGTTAGGAGCCATTTAGACAGGGGAGGGAGATGGATACATTGGCTGAGCTGTTGTCTTAATCTGCCTCGGGGCTTGGGGGTCCTCTTCCGCACGCAGATGCACGTGTGGGGCCGATTGTGACGGCCACGAGTCTGGTGTTTTCATCGTGGTGTGGTGGATTACCTTAAAGTCGTCTTTCTCAGGCACACTTGCGTTGTGTGTGTGTGTGTGTGTGTGTGTGTGTGTGTGTGTGTGTGTGTGTGTGTGTGTGTGTGTGTGTGTGTGTGTGTGTGTGTGTGCGTGCGCGTGCGTGCGTGCGCGTGCGTGTGTTGGTTGCAAACACGTGACGGGCAGCTCAATCGCCGATGTCTAATGTTCAAACCAGGAATAAAGGTAACGTTTTGGCACACTGCAGGCTTCCTTTATTAGAAACGTTTGCCAAGTCGCTTCGTACTTTACAGACAATAGCCGTTCTGTGAGCGTAGATAACTTCCTCGCCTTGCCTCGGAGGTTGTTATGGAAACCGGGTCGGTGTTGTCGGGCGACCGCTGCGTGGAGGAGGAGGAGGAGGAGGAGGAGAGAGGAGGTTGAATTAGGAGGTGGTAGCCGCGGGCTCCGTATCGCTCCCTATAGGAGGACCGCTGCTCTCTCCGTGGGCACGGTAGGCAAGTATGTCGCCCTCTCTCTCTCCGCCCCTCCATCTCTCCCCTGATTTCTGAAACCACAAAGGGCCGTGGTCCCTGTTGGAACTGGTAGGTAAGAATGTTTTGAGAAGAGGAGAAGGGTATAATTGCAACCACATGAAGCAACAGTCTTCACTCGAAACTGAAGTAGTTGGAACGCGGGCGGTGGGTGGATGGGTGGGTGGGTGTGTGTGTGTGTGTGTGTGTGTGTGTGTGTGTGTGTGTGTGTGTGTGTGTGTGTGTGTGTGTGTGTGTGTGTGTGTGTGTGTGTGTGTGTGTGTGTGTGTGTCATCATCAAATTGCTTTTCCTGCGTAATTGTCCTGGCAGTGACTGTGGCCCTCTCTAAATAACCCCTTTGTCAACATAGGTGTTGGGCTAAACAACAGCACATTTTCTCCTCCCAAACACAATCACAACACTTGCAGCTCATTAATTGAGTCACGTAACGTTTTCCTTTTCTTTTTGTTTGCCCCGCAGCAACTGTTCAGCTGCGTTTTGATATTGTAATATGCAACAAAAAAACGGGTGTACTTTCTAAATTGTTCATTAACCGTTGACAACGTCAAAGGAGGGTATTGAGGAAAAAAGTTGTTAATCTGTGATAAACCCTGGATACAAGTTTGAAAGGTGCCTATTTACATATTTATTACTTTCTTGTATTTTTTATTGCTCAAATTAAAATAACATAACAACTTTATTTTTGCCAATACAATATCATCCTCTACTTTATTCAAGTTTGTCATTAATAACAGTGCCAATGAAGATAATCACCACAAATGTATTAATGTATATACGTATGTATGTCATTCATGGGGAAGGCCTTACCCTCTTGTTTTCCTCTTGAAAAGCCAATTATCCATATCTCTCAGATAATGGTGAGACAGGGCCATGGCTGACGACAGTCTAGACTCTAGAAGGTCATTAAGGATTCGGAGAATTCAGAACGTGCTATCTGCAAGCAATCTGCGTTCTGAGCATATTCTGAAACAATAACCTTTCCAAAGAAGGAAGGAAGTAAGAGTAAGAGAGCTTCATCCACAGTCTGAGAACATAATCCACCGTTGTTATTTTTTTTTGTTATTTACCGATACAAGTTTTAATATATTGCGCTTCGAGCCCTCCCCTGACAATGACACGACAAACACGGTCACCTCCAAGGAGGAGACTAACGTAACATACTTCAGATGGTGTTCCACGCTAGCCTTCGCTCCGTGGCTAAGTGAGCGTAATCAATCTGCTGTGTGTGGAAGAAAAGAGAGAAATCTCCTTGGTGAGTGACCTCACCTCGCAGCAGGCCCTCTGGAAGCCTGGGACTAAAGTAGAACCAGCAGCTGGACATAGTCTCACCTTCCACAGGGAGGGGGTCTAGGAGGGACGTGGAGGGAGGGCTGTGAAACAGCGATGAATGAGGAGAAGAGAATCTGCAATCTTTTGTTTTAGGTTTCTTTTGTAATGCAATCTCTGGCAATGTGATATGGTGGTGTGCTGTCACTGTGGGGGACACAGTGGTAGAGATGTAACGGTACACAAAAAGTAGAGATGTATTTTGTGTTCATGTTGCTGTTCCCTAACTCGACTGGTTTGTGCCTGATGTTTGTCTTGTTTTCTCTCCTTATTTTGGTGTTCTGCCCGGACCAACAGTTCCATCCTTTACCTTCACACCTACAGGTAAGCCCTTTTCTCTCCCTGTTATTTTCTTCTTCTTTCCCCCCTCTGTTTGGCAAAAGCTCTACAGAGATCAGTAATCAAGTTCTGCACAAATCCTATGGTTTACGTCTTCAAAACACACAGTGCAGACGACCTGCAATTCGTGTCGGTTTGGATGTACATTTCCCCTCCAAAAGTGGATTAAAAACCGCTCCCGCTGAAACTCTATACGGACGCGGTTAGTTCTGTGAAGAGCTGTTGACTGACTGGCGTCGAAGAGGACCACTTCATCTCACAGCCGCGCCGAAGAGAGGGAAAAACAGCAGTATCAAGACATGTTGAGCTTCTCCCAGACGAGGGTTTTAGCGGTGACAGCACGCCAGGCTAAAAGAGGAGCGTGTCAGGCAGAGAAGAGGTTGAAACCGGCGTAGACTTGATCAAAGGTAACCTCAGGAAGCGTTTTACCATACAGCAGCGGCAACACACGCATTAGGTAGGCAGGAGGCAGTCCCAACGAAGAGGTTATCCCTGAATTGAGGCGACGTTCCAGAGATGAAAGGAATAAATCGTTCCTTTGTTTGTATGTGTGTGTGTGTGTGTGTGTGTGTGTGTTGGACGGGGGGGGGGTAGGTGTGCGGGTGTGTGTGTGTGGCTAGGGGTGTCTTGGTGTGTGTAGGGGAGTGTGTGTGTGTGTGTGTGTGTGTGTGTGTGTGTGTGTGTGTGTGTGTGTGTGTGTGTGTGTGTGTGATTGGATGGGTATGTTTGGGGTAGGGCTTTGTGTGTGTCTGACAGGGCGTTGGCAACACTCGATTCAGGAGTAGCAACAGGGTAAAGGTACAGTGAAAGTGTGAGGGAGGGGGAGAGAGAGAGAGAGAGAGAGAGAGAGAGAGAGAGAGAGAGTGGGCGAGCTGTAAGGGAGTGAGGTGTTTATGGTTGAGCTGACTAATCCTATCTGTGCCCGACTCCAGGTGAACCGTTAACAGTTATTTTTTCTTCCATTAGACCTCAAGGCTTAGTTTTTGGTCTGGAATTTACTTTTTCAATCGAACCCTTTCAGACCCAATTCACTCGGAGCTCATCTCTTTTAGCCAATGCTGCGCGCTTGTTTATGCTTGGCTGTTTATGGAAGCACGTTTTAAGCCAGTGTTTCTCAACCTGCTGTTGAAATGCTGAAACGAAAAAAAAACTATTCGAGTCTATTTCCGCATAGCAAGGCATGTTGGTCAGGTTCGGGAAATTTTGGCTGTAGATGGAAAAGTAAGAAAAGCAATTATTTTTCTGAATATGAAGAGGATGAACCGTCACACAGACACCTCCACGCGCACACACATACACGCACACACACACACACACACACACACACACACACACACACACAGCAATACAATACTCATGGAAATACTCAAATTACAACACAAACCACAACTGACACACACACACACACCAAAGCACACTTAACCAGCTCAACACACACAAGCATCACAACACACACACACACACACACACACACACACACATTTCTCAACCCTCGATTCTGACGAGAGAGCGAGACCGACAGGCAAAGAGTGAGAGAGAAATAGAGCAAGATTGTTATTAAAGTTGGGAGTTAATCTCTCCTTCACACACTGGCAGCCTAGTGCTCCTTGAGAGGGTGATGCAACCTGCAGGCGGCTACAGACAGACTGGGCTGACTGGGCCAACTGGGCTAACTGGGCTGGCTAGGCTAACTGTGCTAGCAGAGGATAACGGCTCTGAAGCTCCATCCTCCGGAAGGCTCTTACACAGCTCTCAGCCCAGAATGTCTCTCATGCACACACATAGGGGTACACACACAATAACTGGCATGTGCAAACAAGCACATGCATCAAAATCACAAACACGCACACGGAACCACAAGGTAACCCTTGTGCAAGGGCCTACACACAGAAAAACACACACAAGCACAATTTGTAACGCACACAAATAATTATACACGTAGACGCACACATCGCATACAGGCACAATCCCTGAACCACGCAGGCATGACAAACAATAACACGGTACACAGCTACACCGCCACACACTCACATTCACTCACACACTACTATAATAATAGTATATCTTCAATGTTATATTCTGTATAACTTCGTTCCAGCTGTCCTTCCTCCTGTGCATGCTGTTTAACCGCCTCTTTGTTGTTCAATCAGAAAGTCACATATTTCTGTCTTTCCATATTTACATGATTATGGTGACCATGTCCATCAAAACCTCACAGTTTTAATGTCTTGTTTTTCTTTTCTTTTTCTACAGTGGCTTATCAAAGAGGCGGCGAGGCCGTCAGCAGCGCCGGAAGGTAAGAGCAGCATTTGTACATCATAACGTGTTTATCCACATGATGGTGTAATGCTCAAAAACGGACACTAGGGGGAGTGCTCTGACTTCCTAAGCATGCCGGTCAGGCATCTAGTGGGTGATGCAGAGAGGTTGGTGGGGGTGGTGGTGGTGGTGGTGGTGGTGGGGGAGGTATTTTATGGGACTAGCAGCAACAAAGCCCCATCCAGCCTGCCCCGCAGTCCGTCCTCATCCCCATACGCAGACTCCCGGTCGCCACAAGGCTGTGCCCTAGCTTCACCGATGGATCCAACCTCGTCGGAGGAAACAAGGAGTGGTCCTTAGCCGAGGCTGCTGTATCGGAGGATGTCTGCCATGCAGTAGCAGTTAATGCTACAGAAATGGTGCAACCCTAAGTCCACCGAAACGGGGAATCGCGTGAACATATCACTATTTAGTATTTGGATGCTTCAGAAAGTCTGTGAAGACAAGAAATTCTGTCAAGATGCTGCATGGCATTAACCCTGATAAATATTGATTCAGTAGTTTCACCTTTTTAGTCCCAGCTTGCATACATACACGTATGCATGGTATGATTATATAGGTTTATATAAGCGTGTAGTCTGGTTATTGAAACACCAGCTCTGAAGAACATTGTAGCTCTGTTTGTTCTTCTCCCTGTGAAAGATGCGCTCCCCTGGTAGGGCTGTGTCTGCTCGTTGGGAAGACAATGGCTGCTCAGTTCTCCTACTCCGCTGAGTGACTGTGCCTCCACGCCGCCAGAGAGTAATTGGCAGTACAAGACAAATGAGTGCGATCGCTCAAAAACGAAATCCAACACTCGAGTCATTCCAACATACTAGAAGAAGAATAACAATCGTGTGTTTGGATGCCAGGTCACTTTTTGGATTTCACGTTTCCCGGGCCCCATCTGTGGATATTAACATGAGTGAAACAATGTATGTGTGGCTTTGATGGAGCTGTTGAGAGGCGAAACCCATAGTATTCCACGCGTTATTATGTTGATACTCCTAGTACTTTGTCCGCCCCGCAGCCACGATGCTGATATCCTGTCAAGCAGGAAGACTCAGAGTGTGCTGAATAAAAGACGAATGAGCTGCTCTGAAAGTTAGAAGCCAAGTCGACGAGAGAGAGAGAGAGAGAGAGAGAGAGAGAGAGAGAGAGAGAGAGAGAGAGAGAGAGAGAGAGAGAGAGAGAGAGAGAGAGAGAGAGAGAGAGAGAGAGAGAGAGAGAGAGAGAGAGAGGGGGAGAGAGAGAGGGGAGAGAGAGAGAGAACATTACATAAACAGACATCATATCCCTGATAACCCCCCCCATGGATCTCGCTCGCCCTAGCTAGCCGGCTCACTCCTATTCCTCTTCCCCTCCTCTCTCTTCACTGTACGGCCGCACTAAACTTATTCAATGATTGAGATGTTCCCTGACAACGCAGTGGAACCCCTTTAGCGGGGGAAGGCGGAGAGTGGTGTGTGGTTCAACGGGCTTCTGCCTGCGTGCCTTTTTGCCGACATTAAATTGCGAGACGCGCTAGAGTTCTATCCGGCCCCTGGTCCAATCGGAGTCCATTGCCGGAGCCCCCAGCCAGACGTGTCATAATGCTGTGGGGCCAAGTGGAGCGAACACAACCTACTTAGCCGGGCCTTGCTCTAATGTGCCCCCCCCCCAGCCCCCCCACCCTGGGGCCCAGGGAGTCAGGGAGATGTATGAGGAGAAGGGAAAATAAATAAATGGGGAAATGAAAGAAGGAAAGTACTTTCATATATATATATATATATATATATATATATAACCGTTACGAAGAAATCCACTGGAGCGTAGAGGAGGAGGAAATACTATCTGAGTTTTGTTTGTGTACTTTAACTTGAATAGGCATTCGAATTCCGTTCTCACACTGGCTTTGTGTGATGTCATGTTAACCCACTTCTCCACATTCCCCCCCCCCCCCCCCCCCCCCCCCCTGGATCCCCAGTCATCTGAATCAGTTGACACACACACACACACACACTAACACAGGTGTCTCCCGGTTGTCCCCCGTTCCCTCTAACGCCGCGTGTGTGGTTGTGCAGGCCCGGTCTGCTGAACATCGGGGAGTCGGCGACCCAACCCTGGCTGGCAGACACCTGGCCCAACTCCTGCTCCAACCACAACGACTGCAGCATCAACTGCTGCACGGCCGGCAACGGCAACAGCGACAGTAACCTGGCGACGTACAGCCGACCAGGTGAGTCCCTTCCACCCAGACCGGCGCCAGCCCGAATAAATAACCTGCGACTGATTCGCCTCATGGCCCGACGGAATCATATGCAGTGAATCCCCCCCCCCCCCCCCCCCCGACCGAGCAGAATCCACTCAGGGGGTTCAGGAGATACGATTGGTCGGGATTGCTGCTGCTGTAGTAGAAGAATAAGCAGTAAGAAAAGATGGTATCTCATATCTGGGTTAGCTCCCTGGAGAATATTGCAGCGCGCTTGTTTTAGTTTCTGGGCTTTGGCTCGTCTCGGCGCAGGAGAACAACCTGGAAGTCTTAGAGAAGGCTGGCGAGGTGGAGGACGGCTGTGTTGTCTGATTTATTTGAAGTTAAAGTGGAGATGTTTCGGGCAGGAAATAAAAAGTCCCCACTGGAAGGGCTTACGGCTTTGCTCCTGTCGCTAATCGAATTGAGCCGCTGGATTTCCATACTGTTGTTGAGGTCCGTAATGTAATTTCCCCTAAGTGCTCAGTTATTTAAGAAATGTGGAGCGGCATTTAGAGGTCAGCGATGGACGGCAGCTGCTGGCCAGAGCGAGAGAGAGAAAGAGAGAGAGAGGGATGGAGAGACTGGTGGATAACTAGAGAGAGGGATGGAGCGTGAGAGAGAGAGAGAGAGAGAGAGAGAGAGGGATGGGGAAAGAGAGAGAGGGATGGAGAGACTGGTGGATAACTAGAGAGAGGGACGGAGCGCCGGAGAGAGCGAGAGAGAGAGAGGGATGGAGGGATTGGTGGAGAGAGGGAATGATGAGACAGAGGGATAGAGTGAGAGAGAGTCTGATGAGGAGAGAGAGGTGCACCTGAAAGAGGAGAGAGAAAGAAGCGCGAGAGAGAGAGGGGGAGAGAGAGAGAATTAGAGGGAGAGGGAGAGAGAGAGAGAGGAAGAGAGCATGCATTACGGTTCAACACCAGCTGCCCTTTTAGTCTAGTCAGCACCACTGAGGTTTTCATTACGAGAGTACAGTAAGATTCGTTCCAAAATCTGGGAAATCATGCACACCCACACACACGGATGCATGCACACCCACACACACAGGCACACGGTGACCTCCCTTGAAGGAGAAGCGAGCAAACAACATTTGGCTACAACTAGCAGTTAGAAGACGGATTAAGGTCATTCGTGATTATCCAATACCTTATTAGTCTGCACCGTCATTAGCGACTGGCTACCTCAGAATGCTTTAAGTGTAAAATTATTGACATTGGACCTTCAAGAGCGATGCCCTCGGTTTCAGGCGCTTATGGTCCTCGTGTCATTTCGCCACCACATTAATCCCAAAATGTTGTGCATCTAATTGGTTGTTGAGGTTCCTCTGGTTGCTACAACAACATCCTCCCTAAGAGACAAAACCGCTGCTAAACCCAGCGGCAGACGGCCAATCAGAACACCCGCGTCGCCGTCGGCGCGGGCAACGCAACTAATCGCAACCCTGGCTTCAAGTGTTTATCTTTAACTCTAACACCGGCCCTCTCTGGCGCGCCTCAGCGCTTGTCTTGGAAGGAATAACATAACCCGCGCCGAGGCGCAGCCCTCACTCACCGCATGACATCCGCAGCGTTTGACACCCACAGTGTTTGACACCCGTCGCCGCCTCCGCGCCCCCCCCCCTCGGAGGAGCCCGGGCCAGATCCCGTTTCCTTTGTGTGCGTGCCAGCAGCCCGAGTTGTGTGAACACTAAGAGGATCACGGACGAGGTGACGGAGGAAGAGGAGTACGAGTTAATGTCCCTTTATCTCAGCAATAGGGGTTCTTACAAAGACGCAGTCGTGCACGCTTGTGCACACACACGCACGCAAACACACACCCACATTCAGACAAACACGCACGTCGCACACACACACACATTCTTACGCACACCCACAAACTCGCAAACACACACACAGTCACACTCGCACACACACACACCCACACACTCGCAAACACACACACACACACACAACACACTCGCAAGCACACGCACACCCTCTTTGAAGTGTTGCGCTGTTGGACACAATGCGAGGCGTTGTTTTCCTGTTGAGGCACCTATGGCTGTCCTCTTTGTTTACCGGCGAGCTCAGCCCTTGGATCCACTGGTGGGGGGGGGGGGGGAAGGTGCGGATTTGAATATTTTATGAGGCGGGGGAAAATTGGATCTGTCATCGTAGCCCTGCGCTGACTGCGTTGCATACATCCCCAGGCTTTGCTTCAGACACTTCCACCCCCCCCCCCCCATCCCTCACAATGAGACCAATCACTGCGGCGTCGCCGTCAGACAGCCGCAGAACGCAGAGGATTGTGGGTCACGGTCGAGTGATTACGGATTACCGCTGTGTACTATCTAGTCGTTTGAGGCTTTTATCCACAGCTATATGAAGTCAATACACATAAACGAGCATGTGGGGGGGTGAAGGAATTTAACAGGTAGCACACTGTGGGATCAAACCCGGAACACGGGTGCGACTGGGCGTCGAAGACCCTGGTCAAGCAAGCAGGTTGAGATGTCCCGGAACCTTCTGATGGGAACGTGTAAATACTGACCAAGCGTAAAAGACGGTTTTGTTAGGTTGATCTGCCTTGTCGCAGTAGTCCGCTTCTCCATCTTGTATTCCTCCCAAAACCTCAGACGACCCCACCCACCTGGTGCGCCAGGGTCACCCAAGGGTGCTGCCCCACAGCACAAAGCTCCTGGAGACAGTAGTTTGACTAAACCACCCCCCCTCCTATCTCCCGTGTCCCCCACCCCCCCCCCCCACCCCACCCCCCAGCCGACTGCATCGCCAACTATAACAATCAGATGGAAAACAAGCAGACCAACCTGCTGGTGCCGGAGTCGGGCGTGTACGGCGACGTGGACCTCTCCAACAAGATCAACGAGATGAAGACCTTCAACAGCCCCAACCTGAAGGACGGCCGCTTCCTGGGCCCGGGGGGCCAGCCCACGCCCTACGCCACCACGCAGCTCATCCAGTCCGCCATCATGGGCAACGGCGAGCGCGGGCCCCCCGGGGGTGGAGGAGGAGGGGGAGGAGGAATGGGGGGCGGAGGGGAGATGAACGAGAAGCACGGCTGGAAGCCCGGCCAGGTGTCCCAGCAGCAGCACAAGCAGCCGGACCTGGCGTCCCAGCTGCAGTACAGCATCATGGAGCAGAACAAGCTCAACAAGGGTGAGAGGAGATGAAAAACAAAAAATGGCTGCCCTGACGTCACCGCATCCACCTCTTCAGTTGATTTTTTTTCCTCCTCATTGCTTCCCCTCTTTGTTCCTGCCGTCTCTCTGCTCGCCGTCTCAGTGGAAAAACCCATGATTCCCATGATTCCTTTTGGTTCTTGTCTTGCCTCCTTCCACTCGTGTCAATCCTCGCCTTCCATCCGTCACAATTTTCTATCACTCTCCTGTTGAAACTGATCCTCGCCCCGCTGTGCAACTATACATATATATATATGTATATATATATATACATATATATATATATATATATATATATATATATATATATATATATATATATATATATATATATATATATACTGTGTATATATATATATATAATTATACATAAATGTGGCTTGCTGTAAATAACAGCCTTGTAGGGACAGGACAATATCTGGGTGGCTTGTCAGTTGACACACTTGACCGGAGGTGTCGACACGTCTGAAGGAACGATTAGGGGTCGCTGGCAGCGGAAGATTTATCCTTTAAAGAGGAAACTTTTCCAATCAACCAGCTCCCTGCTTCCCCACGCTGAGAAGCCACATCTACCGCCGCAGTTTAGAGTTTCAGCCTTTTCACTCGCTGTCGTTCTTTCGGAGACATGTTAGACACTGCATGTTTTCTTTGGAGTGCGTCGCTGAAAACACACAGCATGGACTGCATGTCTCGGCGCTCGTGTTTGCATAACATCCTACCGTAGCTTTCTGTAATGCATTCAACATGTTCCCTTTCTTTTTCCATGGGGCCTGAAATATTTTTAACCTTCTGCCTACTTGTACTTACTGCCTGGGTGTCTAGAAGGTCACTGTGGGCATGTCGATCTGCCTCCCCCTTCCTCCCCCCCCATCCCTCCCTCCCTCACTCAACCTCCCCATTCCACACGCCACACATTTGATCCCTTTGACGAGAAAGTCCTTTGAGATGTTCTGCCTATTCCCCCCTTGGGCGATGCTAACCATATACTCTGTACCCCTACCACCACCACCACCCTCCCCCCGTCCCCCGCTCCTCTCCTCCCCACCAGACCGCTACAGAGGGGGGGACAGCCCCATGCCGGCCACCATACCCTACAACCAGGCCCACGAGAGCCTCACCGGGGGCTCCTACAACAGCTCTGACCGGGGCAGCAGCAGCACCTCAGGTGAGCCCAGGGCGGGAGGCTGAGTGTGGGGTTGAGGGGGTGCTGGTGGGGGTTCGAAGGAGGGCGTTTGGATGGAGGTTGGTTTGGGGGGAGGTGTCGTGGAGGGGTGGTAAGGGGAAGTCGAATCAAAATGCAAATTGTTAACCGCTGAGAACGTCAGCTTCCCCTCACTCAGGACAGTTCTGCCTGTGGTTCCAATGGGTTCCTCGCTTTTCTTTGGACTTAATTGCTTAAAGTGTTTTTTTTCCTTTTTCTGCCTTATTATTTCTGTGAACCACTTAATCACATTCACCTCCAAGCTTCATTTCAGACGCTCCCTCAAAAGCAATAAATCACTTTGAGACTTTCATAATGCGCGATCCTTTAAAAATGGTAATTTGATTAATTTCCATGTCGGGGCCCTATCGCGAAAAAAAAAGAAAACGCGCCCTTCCAGGGGGGCGGAATACGTGCGAAACAAAACCCTGAAGAAGAGAAACCCGACAGCGCTATCTCTGAACATAAGCGAGAAGAGCGCAGAGAACAACACTTGAGTGTTCCGCATGAGGTGCCAGGGTGGCATCCCAGGGATATTTAAAGCACAAGAAACAAAGGGATTTGTCATGTTTTCAAATGTTAGCCTAAATTGTTGTTGTGTTTTGTTGTTGTTACACCGGGTGTTTTACTGTCGCTGCTTGTCGACGAGTCTACTACCCCTTCCCCTAAATCTTTTGTTATCTGTTTGCGGCAGCCATTAGCTAGCTAACACGTACATTCTCGCATAAAGAAGAAGCTTAGTGCGAACAAAGCCTAAGCGTCTGTTTTCGGGGCTAAGACGAATGATTGGACGTCGCGGGCGGCATGCAACGCTGCCACCTTAATGCACAGGATCCATTCTCATATTGCATTTGAAGTTCAAGTCATTAAAAAGGGTAGCCTTTGGTGCTTGCCACACCTCACAGCTCATTGGTTTGCAATTCCAATGCTTTGTTGCTAATAGGCTCTCTCTTTTTTCCACCCTTACCTTCTCTCACAACGCATGGGGGCATTACTGTGGAGAAATGTCCTCCTAGAGAGTAATTCTGTCCCATTAGCTTCCGCCGCGAGAGGCATGTGCACTCACAAGCAGGGGCCACTCCGCGTGTTGTTCCAGACAACCTTTTTGCTCCAGACTTGTTAATCCTATTTCTCTCAATTTCTACCTTTCTGTATTTATTTTGAA
Source organism: Gadus chalcogrammus (assembly GCF_026213295.1). Lineage (NCBI taxonomy): Eukaryota > Metazoa > Chordata > Actinopteri > Gadiformes > Gadidae > Gadus > Gadus chalcogrammus. The sequence continues at coordinate 9,263,353 of NC_079427.1, read as the reverse complement.
GCTGTTTTGTGGGCATGAATTATGGATCGGTTGCGTAAGAAAAAAAGAGAATATAGAAGAGTGTGGGCGTGTGTGTGTGTGTGTGTGTAGGTTCGTCTATCTCCCTGTGTGTGTGTGTGTATGTGCGTGCGGTGTGTGAGTTTTTCTGTGAGTTTGTCTGTCTGTGTGTTTGTGTGTTTTTGAGTGTGTGCTGATGGTTGATTCGTGGGTTGTTCTGTGACTGCAATGGTTTTCTCTCCATCTCTCTCCCCCATGATGGAGCAGGGAGCCAGGGTCAGAAGAAGGGAGGCCGCACCCCCAAACTCCCCAAACAGAGCACAATGAACTGGGCTGACATGCTGCCCCCTCCCCCAGCCAACCCACCCCCCTGCCGCAGCACAGAGGAGTACTCCCTCTCCATGGAGGACAGGTGGGCTTGGACACACACACACACACACACACACACACACACACACACACACACACACACACACATACACATACACATACACACACACACACACACACACACATGTGTATCTTTTTTTCATTTCGCCCCATACATAAGCATACACTTGCACACACACACGCATACACAGACCGATTGACAGACCAACACAGACACACACATACACACACACACAGACAAACACAAACACATACACACACACACACACACACAAATAGACAAACACAAACGCATACACACGCACACACATACAGATAGACAACATACCTACACACAGACAAACACACACACACACACACACACAAAAAATCCAGACGACAATTTCTTTTATTTATTAGGAATCGGATCTCCCTCTCTCTCTCGCTCTGTCGGTGCTACTTTAGTAATTGCGAATGTGTAGCCTGAGGGCTGTTTGATGCATGGATGTAACCTACACGTCAAGCCTTGACAGACGGACACCATGAATATTTACAGCCCTGGTTCTAGCGGCGCATCACAAAAACACCAGCAGCTGAAGCTAACGAGACGTATGTGTGTGTGTGTGTGTGTGTGTGTGTGTGTGTGTGTGTGTGTGTGTGTGTGTGTGTGTGTGTGTGTGTGTGTGTGTGTGTGTGTGTGTGTGTGTGGTCTGTTTATTTCTTTTTTTTTATGTGTGCATGTGCCTGCCTGCGTCTGTCTGTCTGTCTGTCTGTCTGTCTGTCTGTCTGTCTGTCTGTCTGTCTGTCTGTCTGTCTGTCTGTCTGTCTGTCTGTCTGTCTGTCTGTCTCTGTTGGTGTATCTGTGCGTGCATTTGTCTGTGCGTGTATCTGTGTGTGTGTGCGTGCGTTCATGTCTGGGTATGTGTGCGCGCCCCCCCGTCCCCCCCGTCCCCCTGACAGCTACGACCCCCACATGCAGTGCCCCATGCCCCCGTCCCGCATGTACCTGCAGCCCGACGAGCTGGAGGAGGAGGAGGAGGAGGAGATGGAGGAGATGGAGCGCGGGCCCACCCCGCCCGTGCGGGGGGCCGCGTCCTCGCCCGCCGCCGTGTCCTACAGCCACCAGTCCACCGCCACGCTCACCCCCTCCCCCCAGGAGGAGATGCAGCCCATGCTGCACGACCTCGCCGACCTCCACGACCGCAGGTGTGTGTGTGTGTGTGTGTGTGTGTGTGTGCGCGTGTGTGTGTGTGTGGCTTAGTGTGTGTGTGTGCAGACTGCTTGACTGCTTGTCCACCAAAAAAATAAAAACAGAATTGTATCATTAAAAATCACACATACAGAGAAAACTTGTTTTGATGACTTGACTTTACTTGAGTAAAGTCAAGTCATAGTAACAAAAAGCAAAACAAGGAAGGCGCATTCAATTCGCCTTTACCATTTGGTGGAAGCTTTTATCCAAAAGCTACGGTGAACTTTAGGTTCTTCTTGCTCAAGGGGTTCTTCCGGGTTATTCTGCAGACAGTGGGCATCGAGGGCGCTGCCGTTTGGCTGGGATTCAAACAGCCTTCACCACCACACTCTCCTGCCCCTGGCAATTAACATTTTGCGATCCAATTGTTAAAATGGCGCCGTTAATGTTCATGGTGGTCGTAACGGTATATGAGGTCATCCCGGTGTGAGTTATGAGTTCGATGAATCTGACGCTGTGCTCCGTACTGTGTTCCCAGACGCCACGCTGTGAGCCCCCTGCCCCGGCCCCTGTCTCCGTCCCACACCTACAGCTACATCACCAGCCCTCTGGGCCCCCACCCAGACGGCGTGGAGGAGGAGGATGAGGAGGATGAGATGCTGGAGGAAGAGGACGACGAGGAGATGATGGACGGGGAGGAGGAGGAGGAGGACACGGACGCCGAGATGGCCAAGGGGGGGCACCACCTCCCCCATCAGCACCTCCACCAACAGCAGCAGCAGCAGCAGCAGCACCTCCACCACACCCACCCGCACCCCCACGGGCACCGCGGCCACCGGCCCCAGAGGAGGCTCCTGCTGCGGGGCCTCGAGCAGCAGCAGACGCCGGCCTCCAGCGTGGGCGACCTGGAGAGCTCCGTCACGGGCTCCATGATCAACGGCTGGGGCTCGGCGTCCGAAGAGGACAACGTCTCGTCGGGTCGCTCCAGCGCCGTCAGCTCCTCGGACGGATCCTTCTTCACCGACGCAGACTTCGCCCAGGCCGTGGCGGCGGCGGCCGAGTACGGCGGCGGCGGCAAGGCCCCCAAGTACCCCAACGCACACGGACAGGAGCTGGCCGTAGGGGCCTCCGGTAAGGGCCGCAGGAGGGAGGGGGAGCTGGTGGTTTAACACATGGGGAGGTTCCTAAGGGGTTCGCTGGGTCCAGCAGGAACGTGTCCAAAGTCAAAGCCTTTTAGCGTTTTAAGTCAATGAGGAGAATGGATATTCCTTCGACAAGGCGGTTCAAAGTGATCAAGTACATCTCAGAAGGCTACCCCTCTTGGAGTGTCCCCTATAAAGCATTCCTAACTCTTCCTCCACTGTCTGTCTGGAAATCCCCAGCCTAAGGGTTTCCGAAGGCTATCAATCTGGTTATTCCCCCCTTTTCATCTTACAGCGGTGGGGGTGTCAATGCAGATTTTGACAAAAAAACTTGGGAAGAAAGTCTAATCTTTAATCATCATCTCTTCATAAGCAAATGCAACTTCTACATAAAGAAAGACTAACTAGACTCATCTTGATTCTTAAACCCTGAACTGTGATTTTTGTTGACTGAAGCTTTTTCGACTTTGAACTGCAAAGTTTCTCACACTTGTGGCTCAGGAGGTAGAGCGGGTTGGCTGGTATACGGACGGTTGCTAGTTTGATCCCTGGCTCCTCCTAGTCGAGGTGTTCCTGAGTGAGACTCCTCACCCTGAATGCTCCCGACGAGCTGGCTGTCGCCTTGCATTGCTGACTGCGCCGTCGGAGTGTGATTGTGTGCTTGAATGGTTGAATGTTAGGCAATATTGTAAAGCGCTTTGAGGAGCCACTGATTAGAAAAGTGCTGGATAATTGCAGTCCTTTTACCATTCAACACATCCACAGAGTTTTTCTCCATGTGTTTATTTTTTTCTGGTCCACTTTTGCCCACCCACGGAAAAAAGATCGTAACTGGCGTCGGAAAATGATGCATCTATAACCGTAGCTACCACTCAAGCTAGAGTTTACTAATGTGAAAAGTTTACATAGTTGACCTTTAACTCTTAGGGGGTCGTTTCTTACAGCGAGAAAATACCAAATGGCGTCGCTGGGCCACCGTCCGGGAAGCCCAGTGTCTACCGACAGCAACATGAGCACAGCCGTGGTGCAAAGACGGCCCAAGAAACAGAAGCAGCCACAGCAGCAGCAGCAGCAGCAGCAGCAGCAGCAGCAGCAGCAGCAGCAGCCGCAACAACACCAATCGGCCCACCCAGGCATCCAGCGGCGTGAGGTCTATAATGAAGGTAGACATGTCATTACCGTACTGCTACCTCACTTTCTCCCCCTCTGCAACAGTTGTCATTTACTTTTACAGACACCGTTGTGTACTAAAGAGACACAAAGGTTGTGAAAGTGACGGAAATTATAGTACGGTTATGACAAACAGGTTTCGGAGCGAGGGGGGGAATGTTTTCGTCGGAAACGGAACGGAAAGGTCGGCAAAACCTTGTCAAACTTTGAACCGCTTTTCTCTGCAATGAGGTTGATGGATTTACGATTTCTGTCTGCATGTGATATTGTGGAGTGTGAAGAAAAGGAACGGGGGATCGTTTTGACAGCCGCATCAAAAAGTGCGGTTTAGTGCCGACACCTTTTGAAATGGCAGCTGTAGTCTCTGTACTTGTGTTTTACTACCGAGTAACTGTCTGCTGTCTGATTCTGTGTTTGGGTGTTGAAATGGAGATGCAATCTTCACCCACGGTGAGCTAATCATTGAGGGAGTATTGCTGTGAGGCAACGTCTACCATTGATTGAGTAATATAAAGAAATAAATAACTACAAACTTTTCCCACCACCAACGCCAACAAACCAAAAAAGCAACCTATCTGTTTATTTACATTGATATGTTACCAGAACTTTTTTCTTGGTGTTTTAGCTAGGTTTAAGATGCAATATTATTTGCACCAGGGACATTTCTGTGCATTAACCCTTTAGAAATGCTACCATTTAAAAATAAATAATAATCTTGTATCTTTTCTTCTGTGTACCTATCATGCTACACGTTGTCTGCTGTGCAGACAGACAGTTTAATGGACTATACAGCTTACGTTATCAGCCCTTTGTGGAATGGTATTCTGTTACATTGCTCTGATGATAATCTGAAAGAGGATCTCATGGCTACATTAGCGAGTTAGCTGCATCCTGCTAGGAGCCCAGATAGCATGATAAGATCCAGTGGTTTCAATAGTCAAACCTGCGTGTGTGGGTGTGTGAGTGTGTGTATATGTGTGTGTGTGTGTGTGTGAGCATCTTAATTTATGTGTGTGTGTGTGTGTGTGTGTGTGTGTGTGTGTGTGTGTGTGTGTGTGTGTGTGTGTGTGTGTGTGTGTGTGTGTTTCAGTGCATGTGTGCCTGTGCGAACCCATCCAACTGTATGTGTGTTTTTCGTGTGTGTGTGTGTGTTTATGTGACGGATAAATGCACGGATTGCTGCTGGTGATCTGGAGGGGTGGGGCCACAGAGAACAGGAGGGAGCCGGGTTGGCTGGGTGAGGCAGGCTAGGGGGGTTGGAGGCGGAGTCTTAGCAGGGTTGGAGGCGGAGTCCCAGAGGGTGGTGACACCTCAGTGTCTCACGGCTCCCCACCTGCTAATGAAATGGATCCAGGTGCTGTGTCTGTTATTGAGGGGGGTGCCCCTCCGCATGAGCCGGGGGGGACGGGGCGGTGTGCAGGAGACAGATGGAGAGGAACAGGGCTTCTCCTCTCTCGATCTCATATCGTTTTTGCTGAACGAGTGCAGAGTCAGTTGTGTTCGTTGGAATTGTGTGAGGGATGCACTTAGACAATATACGCCCGCCGGCATTCACCATCTCGACACAAATCTTCACGTCACACACAAAGACGAACACACACACACACACACACACACACGCCCCTGCTCTCTCCAGTGTGTGCTACCCCCTGCCATGCTCTACTCCCAGTGTCAGGTGTCCTTGTGTGTTGGAGGCCCTTGACAGGGAGATTTAATATCCAGCTCACTGGGAGCCAGACAAGCTATATCACTGAAGAGAAATCCTTACACACACACAGACACACACACACACACACACACACACACACAAACACACACTGTCCTCCACCGTCCTTCTGTGATGATCCTCCAAGCCTGGCTTACTCTCTATCCATCTGCCCCTCCCTTTGATTTCATCTCTCCATCTCTCTCTCTTGCACTTTCTCTGTCTCTCTTTATCGCTCCCTCTCTCCTCTTTCCCCCCCTCTCTCTCTCTCTTTCTCCGTACCTCTCCGTACCTCCCTCTCTCAATCCCCATACCTCTTTTTCCCAATCTTATCTCTTCATCCCTCTCTCCCAACTCGCTCCCCCCCACCTCTCTACACCCTAGTCCCTCTCTCTCTCTCTCTCTCTCTCTCTCTCTCTCTCTCTCTCTCTCTCTCTCTCTCTCTCTCTCTCTCTCTCTCTCTCTCTCTCCATGCCCTCCTTCTACGGCTATCCTTCAATTCCTCTCTCTTTCTTTATGTATCCCTCTCTCTCCCTATGCCTCTCTCTCCATATACTACAGCTCTGTCCCTCAGTCTGTCCATCACTCCTTCCCTTGATTGCATTTGATCTGAATGGATTGTTTTTCATTTGGAGGTTATTGCCTTCCACTTCCTCCCCTCCTCCTCTCCCCTCCTCTCTCCTCTTCCCTTACCCTCTACCTCACCCCCACACACGCTTGCACGCACACCCACCCACGCACACACACACAGGCACCCATCGGGTGCCTGTGTGTGTAGGAAGGGCTTTAAGCAGGAAGGGCTTTAAGGCGAATGATCTGGCCGGCCGAGTTAAATAATGAATTGGTAGTGCACTGCAGTGACTGGAGAGAGCATGAAGTGGCCATAGATTGGATTGTATGATTATAGATTCCATCTCTTACTATTTATGCGTCTCCACACACACACACACACACACACACACACACACACACACACACACACACACACACACACACACACACACACACACACACACACACACACACACACACACACACACACACACACAGAGACACACACACACACACACACACACACACACACACACACACGGACAGACAGAGAGACACACACACTCACTCCCAGACCAGCCAAAGCTGGTGGTGGTTGCTGGTGGCTCCGGAGGTCTTCCCTGAGTGGAGGCCAGTGGGAGTGGGACCAGCGTGCAGCCAGCGAGCCAATAAATACACATAAAGACCCGCCGTTAAGAGCAGCACAAAAAGCAAAGGGCCCGAGTGATCCATCCCCCCCACCTCATCCTTACCCCACACACACACACACACACACACACACACACACACACACACACACACACACACACACACACACACACACACACACACACACACACACACACACACACACACACACACACACACACACACACACACAGTTCAGTTCCAACCTCACCCCGGTTCTGACCTAATTTTGTCGTGTTTGCTCAGTGGATGAGAAAATACCCCTGGATAAACCCTATGATGGTCTATAATATGAAGCCCTAATGCCTCTGACTGCTTTTTTGGGGGTATATATATATACTAATCACATCACATGACTGTTGGTGTACTTTTAAGGATCTATGTACGTGTGCATTAAGGGGTTCTTGCATGTGTGTGTGTGTGTGTGTATGCGCGTGCGTGCGTGCGTGCGTGTTCGTGAGACCTAGAGGCCGTCTCTCTTCTTCATAAATGTGTGTGCTTCATCTTCCCGTGCGCCCTACAGTGAGCCATATCTCCCAGACAGGAGCATTGATCTGGCTGCAGCAGCCCAGGCAGGACACACGGCAGGCTCGGGAGATAGAGGGGGGAAAGAGGGAGGGAGGGAGAGGAGGGGAGAGGAGAGAGGGAGCCTTATGATATTGACCTGTTTGGATTAGCATTCTGCAGGAGTGGAGGAGACGGGGCAGGGGGTATAGTGTGTGTGTGTGTGTGTGTGTGTGTGTGTGTGTGTGTGTGTGTGTGTGTGTGTGTGTGTGTGTGTGTGTGTGTGTGTGTGTGTGTGTGTTATTAAAGCCGAGCTCAGCGCGTCAATACGCTGTGTGATTTAACCCGGGTTCCTTGTCGCTGTCTCAGGAACGTAAAGAAGGGAAGACGCAGTCCGACGGTGGAGCGGCCCCCGCTCGCGCTTATGAACTCCTGTGTGTAATCCTGTGTGGATTACGGTGGTGGCCATCTTCCTGACAAAGTCATCTTCCAAGCCCCGCCCCCCCCTCACCTGTTTAAGGGATGAGAGGGACATCGATCGCTAGGCGTTGGGCTAGGGAGAGAGTTCAGGCTTCTCTCTCTCTCTCTCTCTCTCTCTCTCTCTCTCTCTCTCTCTCTCTCTCTCTCTCTCTCTCTCTCTCTCTCTCTCTCTCTCTCTCTCTCTGGGTTTGTGTGGGGCTGTAGGGGTGTGAGGCGAAGGCACTCGTATGAATAATGGCTCAAGGACAGCAGGGATTGATTCATCGATGCGGGGGGAAGTGGAGCAGAGATGCTCCACAGCTGCTGACCGTCACACTCCCAACCACCCTTGCTTGTTGTCTCGCTGTGCCTCTCTTTCTCTCTCTGTCTCTGGGTCTCTCTCTCTGTGTCTGTGTGTCTCTCTCTCTGTCTCTGTTTCTGTCTTTCTCCCCCTTTGTCTCTCTCTTTCTCTTTGTCTTTCTCTCTATCTCTGTCTCTGTGTCTTTCTCTCTTTGTCTCCGTCTCTCTCTTTTCATATCTCCCTGTCTCTCTTTGTCTCTTTCTCCCATTTCTCTTCCTTATACTCTCCCTCTTATCCTCTCCCTCTTTTTATATCTGTCTCTATATCTCCCTCACACTCTCTCTCTGGTCAAAGCTCTCTCTCTCTATTCCATTCTTTCCCTCTCTTTCCCTCTCTTAATCTCTCTATTCATATCTCTCTAACCCTTTCTCTTTGCTCTCTGTGTGTTTTTCTGTGTGGGTCTCTCTCTCTCACACTAGTACACTCTCTGTCTCTCTGTCTCTCCCCTTTCTACCCCCTCTGTCACCTTCGATCTCCTGTAACGCTCATGAAATCAGAGGATTCCAGCTCTGTGGCGTCACATGCTGTGTTTACTTGTGTTGTCTCTCCCGAGGGGTCGTTCGCCACGCTCATGAGCCCACCAAGCAGGGCTCCAGCTGTGTTTATGCATCACCTGGCAGGTGTGATGCAACAGGGTGAAACTTTATACACATCTACGTGCACCAGACTTAGTGTTTTGCTCTTGGGGCCTGGCTTTAATTCGTCTTCTAATTCTTTCGGGAATTCCCTGCCTGGTATTAATATTAGTACTATCCCATCAGTATTGTTCCTTTCTTTTAGTAAATAAAACCCTCGGTGGTAGCTCTGCACACACTCGGTCTCCAGGCGACATACCGGACACAAAACTGTCTGGTTATTCTTAAGAAACTCGTTTGCCTAACTTAGAATTTTTCGACATACCATTTGATTGTTCGATTGTGTGGGTTGTGTGGGTTCACTTGTAGGTCGCTTCCAATTAAAATGCTTCTCAACGTCTCTGTAACGCACATCTGTAGCTAACCTGGCCCTTCCACCTGTGTTCCTCCCTCCAGACCTGCCCCCACCCCCGATCCCACCCCCAGCAGTCCTCAAGTCCCCCACACACCCCTCCAAAGCGGCCATGGAGGGCCGGGGGGTGATGCCCCCCAAGTCGGGCGACGGCCGAGACAACAAGAGAGGGGGCCCCACGGGCTACCGCCCCCCCAGGGACCAGGACCCCAGGACCAGCTCCTCGGAACGCCGCGAGGCCCAGGAAAGGCAGAAAACCGGCGGGAAGGGCCACAAACACGAGAGCAGCAAGACGCGCCAGTACCCCGGTACGACGCAGAGGACGAACTGGTCTATTTCTATACACTGAATTCAGTCTCATAGGTGGGAAACAAAAGGCAATATCAACAGGGGGGAAACGTGTTTATCAGACCTGGCAGGATTTTACACAATCCTTCAGTAACCATCCTAGGATGCCAAAGTCTAACTAACCCGACCTATCAGGCTTCTAGAGAAAGATGACCCCAGCCCTTATCCAGCGCAATAATGACATGGATTTCCATTAACTTACTTCTTTAGGTTTCTTTGGTTTATTGTTGTTGTTGTTGTTGTTGTTGTTGCCCCCACCTCACTGTGTGTATACCCCCCGCCCCCCATCTGACCTTGAATATACCCCCTCTGCCATCCTGACCATGTGTTTACCCCCTCCCATGCTGCTGTCCCACAGGTTCAGAGGACATCCTGCCCTACAGCCGACCCCAGTTCCCCACCACAGTGAACAGCCCACGGGACCCCAGCTCCTCCAGCTCCATGTCCTCCCGGGGCTCCGGGGGCCGGCGGAGAGGAGAGGCAGGGCCGGTGGGCCGTAGGAACCCCGCAGATATGGCCCTCAGCACCGCAGGGGCCTTCCAGCCAGGAGAGGACGGCCTGGAGGTGACGTTGGTGTTCTTCACACAGAGCCGACCCTTTTAAGCTAGGCAGACACTGTGATACGATGTTTTCAATCGTTTGACTCAGCTCCAGCTCAAACTGTACGACTAATTCGCAGGGTTAAAAAGTTTGCAGCCCACGATTCATGTTCGCGCGCTATACGGCCCAATGCTCTGATGGGATGTGATACCATCACGAGGGGCGATCAGAGTTTCAAACAGCTTTGATTTTTTCTTGCGAGAATACAATTGCTGATCGGTAGTTGGTCGTGAGGTGTCTCGTTACCCCGTGTATACTACACGATGCACGACACGCGATTAAGCCGAAACTCCTCCCGATCCCAAAAATAGTCGCACAGGCGAAAAAATCGGCTCAAAATGGGCCAAGATCGCACAGTGTCTGCCCAGCTTTAGATGGACACTGGGTGATGGATGCTGGATGTTGGGCCCCCATAATGATTTTCTGTCTGTTTGTGTGTTTCTTCCTCTAGATGGTGGAGAGCTGAAGAATGGACCGGAAGATCAAATCCTGATTTTTTTCTTTTTAAGAGAGGAGCGCTAGTTTTTGTTTTTTTTCTCAGTTTGACAATTTTAAATATCTCCAGTATTTCATAAATATTTGTTTTTGCCCGAAACCATTCTGTACAACGATAGTGTTTCTTAACATCGGTGGTGGTTGGGAAGAGGGAGGGAGGAGGGACTGAGAAGAAAAAAAAGTTGTTTTCTAACTTTCGGTGTCCATTTTGAGAAAACAGAAAAGAGAAGCGGGAAAAGAGAATTGTCTGAGGAGGAGCGAAAGGAGCACTCAAAGCAAAATACGCAGTAGGATATTTATGTTTTATTCCGATGCAATATGGAGTGATATTGTGCGCCTTTGACCAGAACTTTGCAGAACCCATACAGTCAGACGTTACTGTAATTTTATAGCTGCGATCCGAGAGGGGTGGACCGTCTTGTAAATATACATGTATACATGATGTCCCTGTTTGTTCCCAATGTGGTACCAGAAAAATTTGTCTTCCTTGTTTTATTTTGTGGATTATAATTTTATTATGCCAGTAAATATAATTATTTTATCGTTTCCATCCATGTTGTAAATTGTTTTATTATTTAGCTGCCCCCCCCCCCCCCCCCCAAGAAAGTACCACTTTGGGATTTTTGTTGTTTTAATTTTTTGTTTGTTTCGTTTGTTTTGTAATGCACTGTTTGTTCCGTGTCGTCGTCAGTGTTTCGTTTTTTCGTTTTTTACTTTGGTTTTAAAAGCACAATCACTAAACTTTATTTTAAACCATTCTATCTATTAACCTTTTTGTCTTACTGGAGGAAAACAGGTACGACAAAAGAGTCTAGTTAATCTCGATGGTGATGATGATAATGATGATGATGGTGGTGATGATGATGATGATTACGACGACATAGGTCAGGTAATAGTGTTTTTTACTTTGGCTGTTTTAGAAGGGAGACTCCTTGTATCGCAAATCGGTTCCCTCTCCAGGTCTGCCGCCAGCTCGCTAAGTGATGGGAGAGACATGTAATGTGATTCATAGCTGCAATGTAAATATATCTCTTTTCGCATTGACCGTAATTCCAGCTATTGCACATTAATCCAAATGGTTATGTTGTCTACTAATGCACTTAAAAAATTGCCACATACCGGTGAAAAAAAAAACAAATATTGAATGGAGTCACTTTGGGAATCTGGAGAGGTTATGATTGGACAAGGAGGGTCTCTTTTCTGGGGAAGAGGACGGCGGTGGAACATCGTTCTGCCGGGAGGAAGGGTGCTGTTGTTTATTCATAGGACATCTGCAAACATTTGTTTCGTAAAGGAAAAAAAGCAAAATGAATTTAAAAAAAAAGATGAATAAAAAAGTTCAAACTAGACATGTTCCGTTCATTTTTGTCTTTTGTCGACTAAATGCTTGAATTGTAAAATGTCTGCAGTACGAATCCGTTAATGTCAACCATCAATTAGGGTCAAGATCCATGCACAAATCCAATATCGCTAATACAAAAATATAAAAAAGACATTTGACACCTCCTCTTAAAGTTCCCAGTGTTATTTAATAAAACCTGTTGCCCCGGCATCAGCTGCATTTTAATGTGGAATCCATTTGAGCCCCAGCAGCAAACCAAGGCCACCAGCCGACCAGCATCCTTGCACCCCCGTCAAGGATAAACCTATCAATATCCCTGTCTCCCTGGCTCACTCTCTAAAAAAAAACCTCTCACCTCCTCTACACCAGCTATTTAAATATATGACACAATGCCAATTCCATTAGTGCCCCCCATTATTCACGGTATCAGCATAGCGTGTCATTCAATAAAGCGTTTGGGAGCGAGCCGGCAGGAGCCGCTAAAACCATTGATGAAGGGATTATACCCAATTTGGCAGGGCTCGCCCACTGCCAATTTGGGGGGGGGGGGCCCGGAGGACGTTCCGTCGGAGCCCGTGTGAGTGCTGTACGGCCCTGCACGTCTTACCTCTCCCTTCATCGCCTTCTACCTGTAATCGCTAGACCAGACAGCCTGCGCCGGGCGAGACAACAGAATGGCTGTGAAATCAACAGATGACGAAGAGTCACGGAAAGCAAAGAAAAGAACGTGCACTAGACATGGGGGGGGGGGGGCCGGGGGGGGAAGTCGGGGGTGGGTGGAAAGCATCCTAATTGGGGACTCCAGTGCATTTGTTCTGCCTTATTGCGTCTAACCCTCCTCCTTGCTTGTTCTTTCGCAGAGCAATAACCCGGCCTGTGGGAGTCTTTAATGTCAGCCAGTCTCTTGTCTTGACTTATTCAAACATGGGCTGACAGAGAGGAGGAGGCATGGCGGTACTCCCTTCTGAGCTCCCCCCCCTCTGACCCCCTCCCCCGGTGGGGGACGGAACGGAACAAGTGGTGTTTTCACAAGCTAATCACTTCTGTACTCCCATGGTTCCTCAGACCTTAGGAGACCCTACACCCCCCCCCTTCCCTCCCACCAGGGGTCCAGGGGAGATTCATCACAAGGAGGGGGAGGGGAAAGGGCGTGTGGGGGGGGAGGGGGGATACACCAGCCCCCAATTGCATGACTCTAGAAGGCTTGGTGGTGTGGCCTTCAGATGATGTAAATTTGGCTCCACTGGGGCTCATTGTGTTGTGTCCATACAGTGTAGTGACTAGGGTTGACCAGGGGTCAAAAGGTTCTGGCTTAAAGGATCCAAACGCCAATGTCCTAAGTCCTATACCTCTAGGCATCCTTTAGGAAGAGGCCTAACCCATGCATGCTCCTTAACGACCCATATCTAAATTCAATGATGGTCCCTTTTGAGCTAAGCTAAAGCTAAACAATAATAGCAATTAGGACTGGAGAAAAATCGATGGAATATTCTACAATAGACTTGTTATCGAAGCTTAAATCCTCATTACCACCGTTTTTGGGCTTTCATTTTAAAACGTGTGGGCGGGTTAATACAGACTCTTTATTGATCAAATCTTCAAAATCTGTGCCGTATCATAAATAATGGCTCAATCAAGCAAGGCAGAGACGGGGCTTTTGTGCTTTGCCTCTTGCCCTGTATGGTGAAATATTAAAACATATTTGAACTCTCGACTTCCCACTCCTCTCCACAGCCCCCCCCCACCCCCAGTTCCACTCTAATAAGCACCTCCCTGACCAGCAACACGTTTGGAAGAGGCAGGAAAGGGAGCTTCGCCCTTATGACTCCATCCATCACCTTAATGAGCAGAGGTGTGTCCAAGGCCTCACAATGAGATGCAGGTGATTAAGGTATGTTGGACGGTTGCTCCAGCCCGGGGGGTGCTGGTGGGGGTGCTGGTGTGGGAGGGGGACTCCTTAAATTCCAGAGATATTCAGGTGGTGGAGGTAGAGCCATGGTCTTTGGCTCACTCTGGTTCCGACAGTTGTGCTACCTGTCTGACCACCAGTGCCCAAGGAGAGGGATGTGTGTGTGTGTTTGTGTGTGTGTGCGTGTGTGTGCGTGTGTGTGTGTGTGTGTGTGTGTGTGTTAGCTTGCAAATTTTTGTGTATGTTAGTTACAGAGGTATATATATATTGTTTCCATTCTAAATTAAATCAAAAGCAGAAATATTTTTATTGAGGGAAAAACCTTTCACCAATTCTATTGGCTCATGGGAGTTCCAGAGCCCGAAGCTCATTTGTTCTGGCTAGGTAACCGTGCCAACACTGGAAGTGCTGTTTTCAGCACATTAGGAACCCAGAGCATATCACAGAAAACATACAGCAGTGGATTTTGAAGGACTTCATAAAAACTGAACAAATTCACAAGTTAGGTTTTTATTATTTTAACAGCCCTTGTTAATTATAGTCATTTACAAAAAATATATAGGCCTATATTTGTATGACATATTTTTCTATTCCTTTTGGTTTTACAACATGCATATTTTAGAAGTAAGGGAAGTTAAACATGTAGTTGACTTCGGTTCATTGTTATTCATTGGAAGGCTATTTTACTTTTTCTAAACATTAATATTAGATAACCTTTGGAGAACGATATCCCTCATGGGCCTGAAACACAATTCATCGGGGCTGTGAGACCAGGAAGTGGAGGCGATTTGTATCCGTCAAAGCATATTAATAATGGCTTCTGAAGCCAGGCTGAATCACCCACTCGGGTTAACCATTTGTAATTGCATGTCTCTCTGGCGACAGAAGACAAAGCTGGCCCTACATTGGCAAATAGTTTCCTTGAGATTTTTTCATCACCGTTAAATTCAAGGAGGTTATTCAAAAATGTTTTGGTTTATTGCACTTCAGTTTGTGCACTGGCACTTTGAGGGTTTCAAACTCCCTTGGCTGTACGAATTGTGCTTTCAAATGTGCGGCTGGCTCATAAGATTTAATGTTCCTCTGTAAGGATGAGGCCTCGAATGCAATCTAGCTGCAATAACTTTTGATTCTGGTTATAAATATGGACTTAGGAACTGAAGAGGTATATAAGAGATTAGGGATTTCATTCGGAAAAACAATACCATTTGAGCTAGGAAAGAGCTGCCATTTCCTGTAAATGCCGTCTATGAATATGAAAAATAAATAATCTTTCTTGGAAATGGCCATGAAAACTATCAAAAATCCAATCAAATGATAGAAAGCGGGTTATGAAAATAGTTTATTGAGTCCTTTGATGCACGTACAAATTTGCCAAAACCAATACAGTATGTTGTTTGGCAAAAGAAACCTTTCCATGTAAATCTCAATTGATCCAAAGTCCTTTGCCTTCCCCTTGTCCGGTCTGAGTTTCCAGAATAAATACAGCTAAACTGCTGTTGATTTCTCACTATTCCCAGCAGCAACAAACTAATTTCTTTTGTGAAAATTCAGACATTCTCTCGGTTCTGATCCCCAAAAACTGCTTCATTAACCTCCTTCCCAAACTAGGCGGCAATTAACTGAACAGCTGTGCGCTGTCTAACAAGATGATCCCGGCATCGCTACCTCCCAGCCGCCAGGAAGCTAGCGCTTAGCATGCTATCGCCACAGGTGCACCCTGTTGAGGCGCCTTCTCAAAACCTCTCCAACGCCATTCACGCCGCAGCTGCGGGTCAGAACGCCAACTCTTCAGACAATCAATCAAAACTCATTAAGGATTTTTAATGATCTTCCGAAAGCAACCCATCACAAAAACACGCCTCGTCGCAAAACTCGTGTTTAATCAATGCTAAACACTTCATACTGTGTCTCCCCCCCCATCACAGCTTCTAGAAAATGAATTTAGAGTTTAAGGGATTTTGAAAGAAAACCGTCGACTGCAAAGTCTCCCTCATCACGTGGGGACACAGGGACGGAGTGTGGAGTCTGGCCAAACCCTACACCAGGAGGTAGTACAGGGTGATTTGTATATCTATTTGTCATGTAGCCACTCCTTTCCAGCTATGCTTATTTAGTGCTGATGGGGTCTGCACAATTAACCCGGGCCAGTGAAAAACCACATAGTCTCATCATCAACTGTATTCTTCCACTCCTCAGCATTTTCTTTGCCCTCTTCGGTGACATCACTCTCCCTCTTCACCATCATGACTCATCGTCATTGAAACTCCTTCTGTTTAGTTTAGGGCTATTGGTTATGAGAAGTAGGCCTATTTATCCAGACTAGAAGGTAAACTTGTCACCATGTGATGTATATTTCTTTGTATTTTTAGATAGATATGCCATTAAGTCAGCGATGATAGCTCAGGGAAGCTAACAGGCTCACAGTTTGATTTTTACTGCTCCGTAAAAACATAACGATTATCTGAGAAGTAAACTGTGCTAAATAAACCTGGCTATAAAAAAACCTAAAGGGAGTGAAATGGTGTGAAGCTTACCAGAATCCGTTGACAGAATCCAGTTAAAAACATCAGTCTGACTAGATAATATATATGCTTTTCAGCTTGGCCAGGGAGCTAGGTGGGTGGTGTAAAGCAGTTCTAATTGACAGCATAGAAACAGCCCTTTGAGTCCCTGTCTTCGCCAAGGTCAGGAATGCTTGAATGTAAACACACAATCAGGCCATTGAGAGCAGCATGTTTTCCTAGCAGCACAGCCCCAACACGCTTACCATAGCCTTGACGCTAGCGCTAAAATGTGCCCACGGACAAAAGCCCGGCAGCACTTCATGTTCAGGACACATAATAGGACTAGATGAGTGTGTTTTCTTAGTCAAATGACCCAGGGAGGGGTGGTGGTTTTGATGGGAGGGGGGGGGTTGGGGGCGCGGGTATTCAGGCGTGGCTGAATGGAACGTGGGTGTTCTGAGGTGTTGGGGGGGGGGGGGGGGGGGGGGGGGGTTGTTTTTGGTTAGAAGAGGAAGAGAAAAAAAAGAAGAGGAGGGGCCATGGCACAGGCATGTCTCCCACTATCCATGTATCTCTCTCTCTTTCTCCCACACTCCCAATTTATCCCTCTCTCTTCCTCCCACACTCCCAATTTATCTCTCTCTCTTCCTCCAACCCCTCGGTTGACAGGCTGGTGACTGACTACATGGGAGATGAGATGAAGGCTCATTGCACTTTGTGTGGCCTTGGGGCGTTTTTCCCTCCCTCCCACATATATATACATATATATATATATATAGTTATTTTTTTATGATTTTATGATTATTTAGAGCAAACGTGGCAACATAAGAAGAGCTTAAATGTATATATTATATATATATATATATATATATATATATATATATATATATATATATATATATATATAACTATATGTAAGCTCTGCTTATGCTGCCATGTTTTCGCTTTAATTTTACCAGGCAGCTGTTGCTCTTCTTTGATATGAATTGCAACGCTAATTATTCCATCTGACGGTAATCTACCGTTTTCCACCATTTATTTATTTCCGTTTCCTTCCCCCTGCTCGCGGTGCATTGATGTGGAGCGGTTAAGGTGATGTAGATAAGGGGGGTAATCGCCCAGGGCAGGGTGAACACCATAACAATGGCCGGCAGATGTGTGTGTGTTATTGGACTGCTGTGTATTCATAGACCATGTCCACGCCGTGTTCTATCGATTATTATTTTCCTACCTCTCAAAAAAGACTAATGAGATCCAGGAATTCCACTAGAAAGGTTAATACAATATTGAAATGTCAGGAGATTAATGATATTGTTTTTTTTTTCTTTCTTCCTAAGGTCCTGCAGAGCAGGGTGACAAATGTCTTGCCCTTTTCACTCTCTCCCTCCCTATTGGTGATCTCTAACTCTCATCTCTCACTCTGCGTCTCTCTTTTCCTCTCACTAACATGCTCCGTCTTTGTCTGTTTCTGTTTTTATTATTCTCCCATTTTCCCGCTCCCCCCCCCCCCCCCCCTTTTCTTCTCCCCTTTGTCTTCATCCCAGTTTCCCTTCAGTAGCCACGGTCTTTGCGCGCACCCTTATATATATTCCTACCGCATAAATGCCATGGCTGTATGCAACGACATAGCACAGGAAATGGGCTTTGTCCCGTGCGCTGTGTGCGGCTGTCAGTAAATGAATAGCATTGATCCGTCTTCATTAGGGAAAAACTATGAGATTTTTACACCAGGAAGTTGTCTTCTGCCGAGAGTAGAAGAATGCTTCCGTAGGCACTAGACCGGTGAGCTGTATATTGCTTTTGTGCTGCGGCAGAATATGTCCATGGAGAGCATTTCAATATTCTTCTGCAATGGCAAAAAAAACATTCCCTCCAATCAGTTGCTCCTCGCCATGCAAAAACCTTACTAGTGGTGGATTTGGTGTAGGCTATCTGTATTTCATCGAGATTTTAACAAAACATATATAGCTAGTTGGTGATACTAGCTTATTGTAGGCTTTCTTTAGATCTTCACTTAAAATAGATAGTTAGTAGTGGGCTTAATGTAGGCTCTCTGTATCCGAGATCTAATTATTTTAGTCAAGCTCTTGACTCCATATACATAGGCCGCTAATGGAAGAAGCTTAATATAGGCTTTCTATCTGTTGTTCATATCCCGACTATAAGATATTAGCTCATGGCGGACGCAAGCTATTGTAGGCTATCTGTAGTTCAGATCCGAACTGAAGGCACACTAAATGGTTGGACCCCCGAAATTGGTTCCCAGCACCATGGTAAGGCTATCTCAGCTGGAGCACGCCGGGAGTCCAACCCTAAATTTGGACACCGTACAGTGCCTACTGTACGGTGTCCAAGTTTTAATCAACTCTGCATAATTGGAGTGATTCCCTGCCTTGCTGTATATTTCAATCCATCTGTATAATTAGGGTAAATTAAAGTCTTTGTCAGAAGGAACAGGGGAGGGGAGATGGCTTCCCCATACCCTCTCCTGGCAATCGCCCCTCTTCTCTGCACCACACACAATTACACACCAGCTTGAGAGAAGGAGGAAATTACCTCTTTTGGCATCTCATTTTTCACCGGTGGGGGCTCGAGACGCGCATGGCTATTCAGCGTTACTAAGCATCAACAATAATTAATTTGCGCCTTACTGCAACCTGCACTTGCAAGAACCTACCCCCCTTTTTCCCCCTTTTATCAATTTCCAATCGCACACATTAGACAATGAGCTGCTCACTTCAGACCCCGGCTGTGGCGCGGGTTGCGCGCCCTAATGTCTCCTGAAATGCGTCTTCTTTGCTGTCCTCTTTGGTGGCGAGAGACAGCAGGCGACGGCCAGTCACTTTCTTCTTCCCCTGGCAGCGGCGTTCATGCGAGCCACGCCTCAGTGCAGTAATTGCATCGATGAGAGCGGGGAGCTGGAGGAGCAGTGGCTTGCGGGCGGGCATGGGTCATCATTACTCCGTGTGAAGCCAGCCCCCTCCGGTAGGCCATTACCGCCGCCGCGTGTCAATATATCCGGAGCGGCTCTGCGATACAGAGGCCAAAAGCGCGAGCTCTCAATACCTTGTGATCACTTCCTGCCTCTAGGTTAACAGGTTCAAACAATTACAGGGACGGCGATTTATCTTCTACCAGGAGTGGGTGATACCTTTGGCACATGAGGGAAAAGTTACCCCTAATTGGTGGCTTGAAAGGGGGGGGGGGGGGGGGCCTCTGCCAGGGCGTGGAAGGCTGGTCGCTGCTGTCTTCTGCCGGTTGTTCTGGCGTCTCTTGTCATGTCGCGTGACGTGTCCCATTCATTTCCTCCTCTCATCCATCCTGCGCCCAGACAGACGCCAACTCTCTGCCCTCCTTCCTATGCACCGGATATCTGCAGGATCCCCACCCCCACCCCCCAAATTATTTTACCACACTGACACCATGAACAGTTGCTGAGATGTTAAACATCCGTCTCAACAGAAAGTCCTGCATTAAAAATGGAGATTCAAATGTCAAATTGTAGAGATGTTATTGTGAGATGTTATCCTTTATATTGCTTCTGTTTTCTGCACTTCTGTCATACTTCCTTATGTATTAGTGTTTTGGGGTTTTGACACCAAGTAATTTATCCTTAAGCATTTAAATATCACTGATACAATGTGGAGGATCTTGACAATGGTCTAAACATAACATTTCATGGCTTCGCAATAAAAAAAAATGCATACAATTACAGCAAGGAGGTTAAAATGTTGGGGGATAATATAAGATATTGGATTTGATTTGTTGACAGCGAATATCCTGTGTATACTATCTCTGCCTGGCATCCATCCAGCATCCCCATAGCCCCCCCCCACCCCCCCAACTCCCCCCACACACACACCCTAATGGGAAGTGACCGTCCTATTCATCTTCATTGGCTGTCCAGCTTCTGCCGCCCCCCCCTCATATCCTGGCAGGGACATCAATTCTCGTCCCTCTAGTTGAATTTCTGTATTTTTATTTTATTTTTTTACCCTCCTTGCTCAATTTCCAGTCATTTTGGTGGGAGCCTTTACCACTGCCCATCCCCCATCGTGTGTACCCCCTGCCGCCCTCTACTCCCCTGACCTACCTCGCTATCTCCTCCCCTCTTCATCCCTTCATCACTCCCCTCTAACTTCCCAGCGATCGCCACTTTCCGGCGCAATGTTTTTCTTGACAGCCAATTGAAACACTGGCAGGATGCATTCGTCTCCGGGTGCGGAGTGGTGTGGTGTGGACTCCCCCCGGTCCTCCTTCCACCCCCGAGGCTCTCTGAGACTCACTGAGACCCTCGTTTTACCTGGGGCCCGAAGCGGTTAGAGGGTAGGCAGAGGGGGGGCTGCATCTTCATCCATGAAGCTTCGTCCCTGGACTCCTTTGGCTGAGGTCGGTTCAGTTAATTGAGTGGATTCACTTGGGGAGGCAGATCACAAAACCTGTAAGGGCCAATCCCAACTCAGTGTTAAGGACCTCCACGGACCTCCTGGATGTGATGGGTTCACATTACACCCCGCCCCCCATGAAAAACAATTGCCTTATGCCTAGTCCAATAGGCCTAGCGGACACTAGTGGAGTGGTACACTGTCCAAAGATCATGTTCTCTCACTCTTAATTTTCTATCAAGCGGGTATTTATTGAACTTCAATGCTACGGCTAGTGAGATTAATCACATATCTTTTCAATTAGTTTCACACGTGTTGCCTCTTTTTGTCATAACACAGAACATGCTAGCCACGCTCCAACACTATGAACACGCTTTCATCAAGGGCCATTTGTTACGACACAGAGTCACGATATATTTGTTTAAATTATTTGTCTTTTTTTTTTTTTCTCGCTCTGAGGGGGTGGGACAAATTACATGCCACCTTTTTTGTCTGAAGTTATGTTTTTCCAATTTGTTTTTATAATTAGAGTGTGCAGCACCCCGACATTCAGAGGATAATCTGTGCTTTCTGTGTTAGATGGGAAGTGGACCATGAAAGCCTTTGGTGAGCGGAGCAAAATTGGATCCAAGCATGATGTGATTTTCTTATTCCTCTGAGGCGATATTTGCAAGGCGATTAGAACAATGCTGTGGCTGCATATTTTTGTATGCATTTTTTATTCTTTAAGCGCTTTATTACATACGTACATACGTGTAACATTGATCATCAAATGTATTAACAGGTTCCAGTAAGCATCCCCGAGGCAGTCTGCAGTACAAAAGGCGGGGTATAACTGTTAAGATGAGGAGGGGGACAGCCCCGAATATATAACGATATTCCTGGCTTCACTAAAGAGGAAATAAATAGATAAATAATGCAAATAAAATCCAATGGATTTTTCCACGCTTAACTGTTTCCACGCAAAATCTAATTGGAATTCCTATTTAAGGGCTGTAAAATAAAGTGCCAAGTCAACCGCCAAAAATATAGATTACACCGTTCTTTTACAAGAAATCTCCCCCGGTGCTGGGCAGCCTATTTTTGGTTCCTTTTGGAAAAAAAAATTGTGGGTAATACCATTGAGACCTTGATCCCAGTGTTCATGCCAGGCCAGCTCTACCAATTAATGAAGGCCTATACAACGTTCCTACTTCCTTTTATCCATGATATAAATTGTGGCAGGATAAAGGAGGATAGGTCCTCCTTCCTTGGTGCATGGTTGAATTCCGAGTGGGGTATGATGTCCACTTCTGGGAGGTGGTTTCCCACTCTCAGGTCAATGGGTTACGAGGAAGACGATTGGTGGGGGCGCAAATCCAAAAGCAACCAGATCAGGTCACCAAGATGAGAGGGCAAGTGTTTTAAGGGTAAGCAAACCCCTCAATCACTGTTTTTCAGTTTAAATCAGCTCGGTTTGGTTCAAAGTGTTTTTAGACATTTACAAGAAATCTGCCATTTCTGGCTAACAAAGAAGAGTGATCATTCTAGAGTGGTCGTATTATAATGGTGGAGACCCCTAGCTCGAGTAAGTGTGATTTCTCAGCACTCCTCACACTTGTTCCTATGGATAGTAATTTGTACCTTTTGAAGTGTTTGATTCGTTTTCCAAATTCTTATTGAACATGTCCCTGGGTACATTTGCTGTGATAGTTTTTTAGTCTGGAATTTTTATGAATTAGACGTTAGGGTAATCCCCAATTCACATGTGTTGCTATATAGATAGCTATAAAAAAAATATGATCAAATTGTTATCTACAAACTTCACCATGTCCCTAGTTACCTGATTTTCAAGGGATTTTACTGCTGCATTTTCTAATAATTAGATGCTGAATTTTTCCACTGTTCTGTGTGTGTGCGTGTGTGTCTGTGTGTCTGTGTGTCTGTGTGTGTGTCCCTTGGAAACCAAACGTACTGATGAGTTTTTGGAAGAAGAACTATCTAACGTGAATTTTAATGCCAAGTATAACTTCTAAACAGATCAAGGCAGGCGTTCAGCGGATAGTGTCTCTTTGTTGGTTACCACTCCCAGTTCAAGTCCCCTTACTACTATGCAATGCGAATAGTAATTTCATGCAGGCACTCTTGCTGTTGGTTTTTCCCCTGTGGCGACCTGGTTTCGAGGTCCGGGGAGGCTTGTCTCTGTGGGAACTTCTTGTTTCCATGTCACGTGATTTGTAATGTCAAGTTTATCTTCCGACAACATCATGTCTCTCTTAGAAGGTTTCCCGTTTTCCGTTGTTGAGATCAGGGTTGGTGTCCCATGAAACCTAAATCATTTTGAAACTTAGTAATGGGATGTGAGTTGTAATGTCATGTGTAACCTCTGTTCGCTGTCCCTGTCTCAGTGGTGAAGTCATGGCAAGCACTGTTAAGATAACCCTCTGGAGACCAGGGTTCAATTCCTGCTGATGTTTGTTTCAATTTGACCGTCACGTTTAAAACCATAATGTACGTTTGAAACGTAACGCTATCATGTCTATTGTACTGTCATAATACAACCTTATCAATTTCCCAATCTCCGTGGGGAAGTGGGGAAAGAGCTGTTGGCAAACGCCCGAGAGACCAGTGTTCTAATCCCGCTGCTTTACTTTGATGGCAGCCTCTTATTTCGATATCATGTGAATTTTAAAGTCGAGTATAACCGCCGATCAACTGCTAGTCGGCGTCTTGGTGCAGTCACAGTTACACAGACCTGCACCAATCGAAGAGCTGTTGGGGAACACTCGGTCGGCTCAGGCTTGAGTCCTCACACATGGACAAGAAATTGAAAACACGAAAAAGCACTATTATATCCATAGTGACCAACCTCGGTACTTTAGAGCCGATAACAGAGAGCGCCCCTCTCTGCTCCGCAGAGGTGGAGAACGGGAAATGGCCAGAAGTAATATCTGACATTATATTCACACGCAGACTTAAGGTTTCAAAAACATCCAACACAAGCTGGACTTGACTCCAACGCCTTTTGGGTTTTGGGAATCTTTTTGTATCTTTTGCAATTTGTTTTTAGGTTAGGGTTAGTTCATTTAGTTAGCACACTCTAAATGGAAATAAAGGACTGAAAGCTTGATTGCGAATCAAAATGAAAGTAGTGGACACCCACTCAAAGCACCTCCAGTTCCCACAACAAGAGCTCTGACTGAACCATCAAAAGCTCGGCTCCTCGACCAATCAAGAGGGCGGAACTGCCAACTTTTTCTCCTTCTCCCTTCATATCTACCCCCTCTCAACCCCAACCCTTATCACTCCCCCCCCCCCCCCCCCCCCCCGCCCCCCGCCGTCGCCCCAGCCTCCCCAGCTCTCCGCTGAGCCCTTAAACATGCCTCCGTCGTCTCTTGTTAATTTGCTGCTTCAGTGACACGCATCATTGGGAAGGGGGGGGGGGGGGGGGGACCCCGCTACATGAGCGCCTTTGAGTCCCACGCGCACTTTGTGGCGTCGGAAATTATCAAACATAATGGCGACGATCACGCATTTCTAAAGCCCGCTTCCCTTCCAGACATGGCGGCCGCGTGTTCGATGCCGACAGCCAATCCCGCGGCTACATCCTCCATTACCACTACAAGGCCCACACCCCCCTCCGTCCGCCACCTCCAACTCAAGCAGCACCCCCACCCCTCTCTCTCAGATATGAACCCCCAGACACCCCTCTTTCATCTGCTGAGCACACACAGTCAGCTGCTCTTTAGGGGCCAAATCATTCCGTTTCAAAGAGCTCGTATCGCCAACAAATAAGATAAGAAAAAATGGTGTAAAATAACTTTTTTTTTTTTTTTCAAAAAACTGCCTCTGCGTGTCAAAGCCTCTCCAGCAACACACTCTTATCGTAGCCCAGTGATATTTTCATTTTTGTTTCATTCGGGAAAAAAGGGAGCGAAAGAGGTGCTTTCAAGGCTCCTTTCTCTGTCTCGCTCCCTTCTTCTCTCTCTCTCTATCTCCCTCTCTATCTAGCGGATTCAAAGCAGAGCAATTATTCATCGGCAGCAGGACTGCAGGGACGATGCAGCGGTGACATTTTCTCTTCACTGCTTTGTTGTAGCGGATCCAAGGCTGAGGCCAACATCTGCTGTCCTCCTTCCTACCCCAGGCCTGCACTCAGAACATAAAATAGCCTCGCTAGCTAGCCTAGCCTGCGCCACGCAGAGCAAAAATGGCTTCCGTATTTTTATTCTTCCCTCTACAAGAGACTTCAAGGAGTTAGTGACAGATGGTAGATTTTCACCCAGTTACAGTTAACTATTACATCTTTTTTACATTTCTTTTACCTTTCTTTTCCTGTGTGAGCCGGGGGGAAATACGAACACGATCCGACGTACCGACTGTCTAAGAGAAAATACGTGGGCAAAAGTTTTCCGCTGTTTGTTCAACAACTTTGTGTCTGGATACCCAATGTCAAGCAGGGTAATAGATATTGAAAAATACGAGGGCGGAGACGAAAGCAGATGCCATTGTGATAGAAACAATTACACAGGCATCTGCTGCCGTCTGCTCTTCCTGCTGACCAAAGTAATAGGAGGAGTGCTCCAAGTAAACAGCCTGGATCAACATCTTGTCAGAAGATACGGGGCAAGCGGCTGCTAGTGCGTGGCGAGGATGTGCCGCGTCGCAACATCAGCACCATGGCGCTATGACGATCAGGGAGGGAACGGCAACGACAGTTCATGACTGGGCGATTACAAAGGGCTGGTTTTTTCGGATACACAGACATTGATATACCCACAGATACACAAACAGCAACCGTATGACCTTACGTAGCCATCACGGCATCGATGGAGATGTTCATCTGTTGATAAGCATCGCTGTTGAAACTTTGACATCCACTCACACATACCTAGAATATTCTGGTGTGATGCGCTAGCTTACACTGCGGCAGAGAGAAGTGTGTGTGTGTGTGTGTGTGTGTGTGTGTGTGTGTGCGTGCGTGCGCGCGCATGCGTGTGTGTGTGTTTGTTAGAGAGATACAGATGTTTGTGTCTACGTAAGTGTAAGATAGAGTAGAGATCAAGAGAACGAGGCAGAGCGAGAGGAAAGGAAAGAGCTAGAATGTCACTGATACTGTTCATTTTTCCAACTCACTTCCTGCAAAAAAAAAGATGAAATAAGAGCTTGACTTTGGCAGAGCATGTTCCTTCTTTTTTTCTATTTCAATGACAGAATGACAAATAAATCTTTCACAACAAGCAGCGTACGATAACAAAATACTATCTCTCTTATCAGAGTAGATAAACAGGGAAAGAACATGAAACAAGACAGGGGGTCACAATATAGACTCAATGATTCGTAAATATTAATTAATTCAGTTAATGAATGCACCACGCACAGATAGTTAATGACTACCAACCAATCTGCCAATGTGAAAACCACTTCTTACTGGTCTGCCTTCAGCATTATGTTCTCTCTGAGCCACACACCAAATCAAACTAATTGACTAATTGATCACACTAATTGATCGGTCTAATTTCAAACGTCTTCACTCTTTTGGACCCTATTTACTGAATTATACCGCAGTCTGCAGCCATTAATTAACAACATTTTAGGGAAGTGGATTTAGGGGCTGCCCCAACCCCCCCCCTCCCACCCTCACCCTCTGTGTTCGTTAACACGGATCATTAATCAGGTGGGTGGGGGGGTTACATTAACCAGATCACTCAGGCCCACGCTGAACGATTAGGCCCCCGATGAAGAGATTGGCTCATCAAGACGCAAGACAATGTGTCTCAGGGCGGCTCCGGGACGTTGTGCTGTCTCGTGTTCACATTGTGCATCTTCAACAATCAGTGACCCTCAACCTGAACGCTACAGGTTGCACTCGGCGTGGGTTATTTTTCACAACATACTGCAGTACAATCACGTGCCCGGGCGGCGCTTTGGACACAAAGGCGAGCGCTCGAACACATGCGCAGCACACACTCGCAGCTGTGTCAACCGTGTTTCAGATGTAGCCGTGTAAGTTCATGGAATGTTTCTTTTCAAGCCATTCTCCTTTTTCCCTCGTGATGAATGTCTTTTGACGAAACAGAGCCATTGATTCCCTCCACGGAGGGCGCTTTCTGAGTGAGTGCAAAAAAAAGAAGCAGTAAAAACCTTTCCAAAGAACAGCTCGTCTGAATGGCGTGTTCGGATGACGTACTTTTGAGATGTGAGATAGACAGACACACACACACACACACACACACACACACACACACACACACACACACACACACACACACACACACACACACACACACACACAAACACACACACACACACACACACACACACACACACACACCACGGCCGTACGTTGCTTTGTACAATAAAGATTTTTTGTGCAGACACGACCACCTTCAGGACGCCTTGATGACATTTCTCTGAGGTTTTACATGATAGATTGAAATTTCTCTTAAAGGAAAATTTCGATCAACCTTCTTGGTGCCCGCATGTACACCGACTCAAACCTGTATCTACAGAGTGTTAACCCACAGCCCATACCTCTGCACCATCAAGACACCTTCTATCTCGGAGGTTATATCTGACATTACAAATCACATGATATAGAAATAAGAGCCTTCCATCAGAGTACCTCAAAGTGACTTGAACCCTGGTCTATAGAGTGTTAGCTCACAGCTCTCTCCGCTTCCCCACGGAGGTTTGGTAAAAGATATATTCAGAGGATCATATATGACAGTATAGACCTGATAGCTTTACGTTTAAAACTTGCATTATGGTCAAATGGGAAAAAACATCAGCAGGAGTTGAACCACGGTCCCCAGTGGATTATCCAACAGCTCCTCCATTGCACCACTGAGACATAGACAATTATCAATAATCAATCGTCAATAAACAATAATCAAGCTATGGATGATGATTATAGCAATGATTGGTCAAATGTATTTTGGGGACGGATCTGATTGGTAACTTTTTTTTCAAGCGATCTGATTGGCTAATCATGATACCCCTACGAATGTCCCTCACTGGTGCTAATTAACCTTTGAAATAACTTTATAGGGAGCGTGACTGGGACCTGAGCCAACGGAGCTGAGAGGATCTCACACACACAGACACACACACACACACACACACAACCAGAACACTCAAACATATTTATATTTATGTAAATAGGGCGCAAAATCGCGTTACCGTACAAATCAATGAAGATGTGCAACCTTGTTGTTCGGAACTATGTGACTGTGTTGTCCTTGACTTTTCCCAATGTGTTCCCTATGTGTGTCGTGAAGGATAATGCTTGATCTTAAACATTCCCTTTCTTGGTCACCATTCTAACAATTGCATTACAAACCACATATCGCAGCGATTGCCAAAGTAAGAAAAAGAAAAAACGCAAAATTGAATGTACGTTCGGTCCAGGGCAGGCAACATGCTCTCACTTCCAAGTGCTTTAAACAAAGACAAGAGAACAATGAGGGGAAGAAGCGTGAACCCACAGAGCAACCTGGGCCCGATAGCAGAAGAAAGCCAGTGGTTCAAAGAGAAGGAGGACGGAGCCAGGGCCAGGAGGGAGCGGACCTTAGGCTGATCGGTGTAACCTCACCGCGGCAGAGTTGGAGTTCATTCCCACACTATCTCAGTGACTACGACCCCACCGGCAATAGTGCTGCTACCGCAAGCACAATAACCAACATCCCCATCATCATCACAATCACCTCCATCATCACCATCGCCAACGTCCCAAACCACCATCACAAACATCACCATCATCACAACAATCACCAACATCACTACCACCACAATCACCACAATCACCAACATCACCACCACCACAATCACCAACATCACCACAATCACCATCAACATCACCACAATCACAATCACCACAATCACCAACATCACTACCACCACAATCACCAACATCACTACCACCACAATCACCAACATCACCACTACCACAATCACCAACATCACCACAATCACCATCACCACCACCACAATCACCATCAGCACAATCACCAACACTACCACCACAATCACCAACATCACCACCACCACAATCACCAACATAACCATCACCTCTTCATCACCATCACCAATGTCTCAAATCATCAGCACAATTGCCACCGTCACCAACCCTCCACCCACTGCACATAACACACACACACACACACACACACACACACACACACACACACACACACACACACACACACACACACACACACACACACACACACACACACACACACACACACACAAACGTACCTCCTCCTTCTACTCCGTTAATTCATCCATTCCTCAAGAAAAAGAGATAGATAGAGAGAGAGAGAGAGAGAGAGAGAGAGAGAGAGAGAGAGAGAGAGAGAGAGAGAGAGAGAGAGAGAGAGAGAGAGAGAGAGAGAGAGAGAGAGAGAGAGAGAGAGAGAGAGAGAGAGAGAGAGAGAGAGTTATAGAGGGATAAACATGTTAAGGAGAAAGACTGAGAAAGAGGAGAGTAAGGAGAGTGTCTGTCCAACTGTCCAGCAATCCATCCATTTATCTATTTAGCTATTTACATTTACGTACATGTGTTATACTATATTTAGGGTGCAGAGTCACTGCTGAAATGCATTATGTAAAGGCTCTGCAGGCTGGTAACAATAAGAATATGGCTCATACAGATGGCGAACATTTTTATTAACGTGTTAAATATTTGACAGAATAAAAGAGTACGCCAATAATGTTTTCATGGAATGTAACCCACTGGTGTTGTTTTGCTTTAGTGTGTGTGTAGGTGTGTGTGTGTGTTTTTGTGTGTGTTTGTGTGCGTGTGTGTGTCTGGCATGTTTGTGCGCTCTAGCGTGGAAATGCACGTGTAATCTCACACTCCCCTCTGTGAGTGAAGAACTTCACTCACAGAGTGAGTGCAGGGAAATGGAGGGAACATGGCAGTTGTTTTACCATGGCAGGCCTAAGTTGTTTCTCCTTTTTAAGGCAGGAATCGGAAACATGCAATACAAATATTAAGTCAATGCATCAATTACACTATTCTACCCTTCCATCTCTGCCACTTATTCTTTCACTCACCCCTTCACTCTCTAAATGATGTCCCTGTAATTATACGGGCTTTGGATGGCCATCCTGGTAATACCATGCGACTGTGGGCATATGAGCATGTTTTGGCAGTAGCTTTGGTGCCTGGCACTAACCTTAACTTAGATGTTGCTATAGGAGGGGGAAAAGCTCCTGGAAATACATTTGCAGTATTGCCAACAACTTCTACTTCTGAGTATTCGTGTCTGCAAAAATGACTGGCAATCCAGCCAAATATCACAAAGAGATTAAGAGGTAGGATGGGATTGAAAGGACACAGAAACAAAGAAAAAGGAAAATCAAGACAAAAGTATGAAAATGAATTTGCTTCAATTAAAGAGCTATAAAAGATTTGAAGGACGATTGCAATCATGCTTGGTTAGTAATTACCAGCTTGGGCACTGAGGGGGGAAATCATTATGTGAGCCCTTCATATTTTTCTTCCACTTAATGTTAAGGGTGGATTTTTTATGCTATGTGTGTGTACACACACACACACACACACACACAAGTCAAACACACGCATACACACACACACACACACACGTGTCGACTCATACACAAACACATCCTCACAAATGAAACACAAACACACACACACGCAAACACACACACAAACACACACACACAAACACACAGACACACATAAACACAAACACACAAGCACAGATGCACACGTGTGGACACATACATAAACACACACACACAAATAACACAAACACACACACACAGAGACCCATGATAAATGGGATCTGTCGACGCACAAACCATTAACATGATCATTATCGTTTACAGGGCCGTCATTACCAGCCATCGATCCCAGGCAGCCACCACACTCAGTGGCACCCGGAAACACTTCGCCGCCCGACTCTCGGCTCGATATTATGGAAAGTTTTACTGATGATTTTCTCGCGTTCTCCGCACAATAACGCAGAGATGTCCTCCCGGCTGACAGGGAGATCCTCCCAGCTCCCAGAGTCATCCATCACATGCACAGTGATGGCAGAGAGAGAAAGAGTGGGCGAGAGAGGTATACACTGAGTTGGAAAGAGAGAATAGTTAGGTCGAGAGACACTGCGGGAGAGAGAGGGAGAGAGATGGTGGGAATGAGAGAGGGAGAAAAAAGGGGTTGAGAGCGAGAGACAGACAGAGAGTGCGAGATTTATGGGGGGGAGAGAGAGAGGGAGAGGGAGAGAGAGAGGGAGTGGGAGAGAGAGAGGGGGAGAGAGATAGAGAGAGAGAGAGAGAGAGAGAGAGAGAGAGAGAGAGAGAGAGAGAGAGAGAGAGAGAGGGAGAGAGAGGAGAAGAGAGAGGGCGAGAGAGGAGAAAAGAGAGAGAGAGAGAGAGAGAGAGAGAGAGAGGGAGAGGGAGAGAGAGAGGGGGAGAGAGAGAGAGAGAGAGAGAGAGGAAAGGAAAAAAGGGGGGAGAGAGAGAGAACTGAAGTGGAGCGTGACAGAGACGCTGAGGTGGAGAGAGAGACACATGGGAAAGAGAATGAGAGAAAGAGTCTGGGAGATATAGCCAGAGCAAGAACGGAACAAGCAGTGATGATGGAGAATAAACAAGAGACAGAGCGAGGTAGAAAGGACATTAGAGAGAGAGGGGGGGAGAGATAAACAGATAGAGGAGGGAGGACAGACAGATGAAATGGTAATTTCCAGTGCAGGGCTCCCAGCAGCTGGTTTGACATGTGTGATGAATGGTGTGATACTGGTAGGATGGCCTCTCACCTCGCCTCGGTGTCACTAGTCCACTCAGAGGAGGGAAGGCTGGGGATAGAAGTCCCCACACTAACACTACCTGCTGCCCCCTTACACACACATACTGCAGCACACGCACACGCACACACACACAATCACACGCACACACACACACACACACACACACACACACACACACACACACACACACACACACACACACACACACACACACACACACACACACACACATACACACACACACAAATGCACACAGGTGCATGGAGATACATGCATGCACGCACACAAACACACACACACTCACAGACACATGCACACACACACAACCCGATTCTCCCTTAGACAAACACACACACACATACACACACACACACACACACACACACACACACACACACACACACACACACACACACACACACACACACACACACACACACACACACACACAGTTAATACAGTATACAGGTGCACACTTGTACCAACACATCTGGCTGCCTACACACAAACACAAACACACACACACACATTAGGGCAGATGCTGTGTCTACAGATACTGCTAAAGAGTCCCATGCTTGTAAAGATAACAAGAAAACGATGCATGTGCATAAAAAGGGAAACACACACACTTACACACACAAACCTATTTATCCACACTGTAATACCACAGGCAAACACAGAAGTACACTCAGACATGACAAACATCTGATGCACTATAAGCAAACTTTAAGAAATATGTATACACACACACACACACACACACACACACACACACACACACACACACACACACACACACACACACACACACACACACACACACACACACACACACACAGTGATGGCTGATAAGTGAATGTAATATGTATTTGCTGAGCTGGATGTTATTTTTTTCTGCCACCTTGCTAAACATTCCCATCCCCTCCTCATTCTTTGTCA
Source organism: Gadus chalcogrammus (assembly GCF_026213295.1). Classification (NCBI taxonomy): domain Eukaryota; kingdom Metazoa; phylum Chordata; class Actinopteri; order Gadiformes; family Gadidae; genus Gadus; species Gadus chalcogrammus. Next base: position 9,230,937 of record NC_079427.1, on the reverse strand, counting down.
CACACATGTGCACACAACCACAAACACACACACACACACACACTCCTGCAACAATCACACTGATAAATAGACACAGCAATTCCACCGCGGCAAAACACATATCACTTCAAAGTGGGGGAGGGAGGAGAGGGGAGAGGGGGAGGGAGGTGAAGGATGGGGCGCGGTGGAGCAACGCTGGCTGGCAAACGATGGGAAATAAAAGATGGGGACGGAAAAGAGCGGGAAAGTTGCTTAGTTGGCAAAGAGCGGAAGGGAGCCATTACTCCTGCATGTCCCTCCCCCCACCCCTCAGGCTTCAGTAAAGGCATAGGTGTGAAAATAAGCCCCCCCCCCCCCCCGGATGGGTTTGTTTAAAGGGTCACGACGGATGGCGGAACCTCTGCCATAAATATGGACGCCAAAGATTTGCCCAACCACTTTTTTTTTCTTCTCCACCCCTAATTTAGCACATCTTATATCACTGTGAAGGTCTGCCAGTGTTGGAGAAAGACCGTGGTCGCAGGTTTCTGTCGTTGAACGGTTTAACAGATCCCATCCCTGGCTTTTATTCTCTTAGCTTTCATTGTTCACTTTTTTCAGATGAAGGGAGTCAAGGTGAGGGAGAAAAGGAGGGAAATTGCAGACAAGAGGAACGGACCGTGAGAAGCAGAAAGAGAAGAATGAGAGGAAATCAACATAATGTCAACTGTTGGAATATATTTCATGAGAAAGAGAGCATGTGAAGGAGTTAAGTAAAACGATTCAAATATTTGAACATGGCTTAATTGCTTACTACCGTATATTTATCAGGGTCTCCCTATATAGATAGGTTATATGTTAAGCTTAGCTTAGATATGTCAAACAGCAACACTGATAATTATGTTACAAAGTCTTTTTAAATAGTTTACCAATGTAACATAATGCGAAACGGCATGACAAAATACCCACTTTAAAAATTAAAAATAACATTTAATGAAAGCTAAGCTAGGATTCTAAGAAAAAAAGCTAGGAAAATAAGCTTTCAACCAACAACATGAAAACCATGTATTTATACAAGCTGTTGATCCAGTTCCAAAATGTTTTGTTTTTTAATCTGCATTTTTCATTTTTTACAATTTCTTCTAACTTACTTTCCAGCAGCTTTCATGTGAAAGCACATGAAAGCAGGCTGCCTGTCAAAGGGATCAGGAGATTATAGTTTGTGTTTGAAGCCAGTGTTCCAGAAGAAGGAGAGAGCTAGGGATTGATTTGACATAAAAAGCACAGTTGAGTCAGGAACTATTTCACACATTGACAAATACACCCGCGCATGTTTACAGTTGTCACACACAAACACACACATCTCGACCAGGCTAAGTCTGTTTACAGAGTGTTCCACTTTGTTATCTATTAATCCAATGAGCACTGAATTATAACTGAATAAGCTGTGCGGTAGAGCTCTATCCGTCCAATACTGGAGATGATTGTGGTAAAATTCAATCTCCTAAGAAAATATTTGATTTTACTCAACACCGTAGGGATTTTTTAGTCACACCTATTCTTTAGTCACAGAGTATTAGGCGGTTTCTTAATTTTTCAAAAATATTTTTTTATTTGATAGTGATCCAGGTACAAGAAAAGAAAGAACATGACTTTATCTTACAGGACATGAGGAATGACACTGTAAAAGTTTATTTTCTCAATCCACGTTTTCTCTTGGACAAGGACATGCAAGTGAATACAGTAAAGTTGTTCTCTTTACAGAAAGAAAAGAGCAGTATGTATAAATGGCATAGGAGCAGGGAGCCATCAACTCGTCCCTGCACTGTACAGAAAGACGTCACCCAACAACTTTACTTTTTATCTTATTTTTTTAATCCACTTTTATAGCAAAAAGGCGACACACAGATAGGCTACAAAGAACCAACAATATTGAGAACAAAGGAACAACAGAGAGAGGGGGAGAGAGAGAGAGAGAGAGAGAGAGAGAGAGAGAGAGAGAGAGAGAGAGAGAGAGAGAGAGAGAGAGAGAGAGAGAGAGAGAGAGAGAGAGCGGAAAGGCCAAAGTACTTTTCCATCCTTGCCAAAATAAAAGTTTCATTTTTTTTTCTGTTGTCTCGACAAGCAAAAATGGTGAGCGTTTATTTGATTTTTTTGCTCCTTGTGTTCCGGAAAGGATTTTTAGTCGGTTAAGTTTTGACATGAGAGAAGCAGCGTGGTAAACATGCATGACAAAGAGTGACTCGGAACCTTCTGGAAAACCATGGAATCTTTCTGTCGCCAAGCCGACCACCGTTCAGGACCCCCAACTCTTTACTCACATTACACTCTTTACAAGGAACAAAAAAAAAGAAGACATCTTATAGTCCACAAATCTTTATGCATATTTCACAATATACCTTTATTATCATTTTTAATAAATACGAAAACAACAACACTGTGATTCCAAAAGAAAAGGAAAAAAAAAAGAGAACATGAGTATTAAAGAGACACGAAAAACGCCTTTGACGCTGGAAATATCAATATTAATTTGGTATGTTCTGTCACTGACATCTTGTTTTTTAAGTTGGATGGTCCAGCACGTTATAGTTGGAATAATAAAAAATAAAAAAAGAAATTCAAAATTCAAAATGGCGGACAACAGTATAGGACGCGACAGTTGGGGATTGTTTTCAGCGATGGAACTGAAACGGCGTGACCAAGTTAGGAGAGGCATATGGATATATACACAGATATTTATATATATATATGTATATACATACACACACACACACACACACATACAAACATCACCAAAATGCAAAATAACCTGAGATACTCTTTGCACCTCATGTCCAGAACTCTGGCTGGTGACGGGATGAGACGGGGATGAAGCCAACAGTACAACAGCGACATTGACAACCTTCGTCCTTCCAACCGTCAAAAACACTTCAAGACAAAAGAAGACATTTTCCTCATCCAAAAATGTTACTTTAAGCAGCGATTTTGTGTGTTTGAGTCCATAAAAGGCATTTTTTTAACAAAATAAATGCAAAACAAAAACTAAAAAAAAAAAACACAATAGGGACATCGTTTTTAGAACATTGCGGACAAGAGGGTGAGATCCATCGTACGTGGCAATGGGAGGGGGGGGGGGGGGGGCAGAGAGGTGTTTTACAGTGGGAGGGGGGGGGGAGAAGGGGTGAGACAGGAAGTAGAGGGCTCCTGTCTGTGGCTTTAGAGGACGAGGCAGTGAGACCTGCTGGCTCCACCACAAGGCTTATCTCCATAACAACCGCTCCTGTCTGCTTCAGAAGCTATCGGCGTCTCCGCAGAAAGCTACGCTATCCCGCCTCGTTCGCTTTGCCCTTCGCTCTTCTCCAGTTCGGAGGGTCGACCGACGCTGAATAGATGGCCAACCGCTACGTGCTAATAGTATAATTGAGGTACCGCACCACAGTCTTCTGATTTAATCGAATAATGATAAAATACCAGCACGTTCACCCAACCAGGCTGGTGGTATGTATGCCGAATGTTTTTCTCGAAGTAAGGGAATTAAGAAAAATAACTGCAAACCAAAACAAATTAAGTGCTCCAAAATAGCAAACAATGTTGAACATTGAGAGAAAGAAATAACACAAAATGAAAACCACAAAAAACAGGACCAATGTAAACCAATAAATTATCTCCTTCGGAACTTCTTCCAGAATTATCTCTAAGGTACCCTTACATACAACAACCAAAACAAAACAAATGGCAGACATCTTGAGGCCAACTGCAGTTGTGTCGTGGACAGATGTATTTTGTAATCTCATATTTCTCCTCTCAGTCTCCCATAGTTTCAGCTGCTCCTTAGGTTAGGATAGGTATAGGTTAGGAGCCAAGCAACAATCGTATAGTATAGTAACCAGGGTGAAACCTCCACATGAGAGGGAAAAGAATAAAATTAAATAAAACATGGTTAGAAAAAAAAGACAATAATCACAATAACCCCCCATCCCAAATCTGCGTTAATGACAAGACAATGACTGAAGAAAAAACATTAGAAGACTGCTTGTATACCTCAGATTTTAACCCTTCTCTCGGTTTGCAGGAATTACATAATCAACGAGAATCACAAGATCACCCCAATACAGTGAACCTCCGTGTGCATTTAATTCCAGCCTATCAAAAACAAAGAAACAATAAATCAGCAACGAACCTCCCCTTTAAGGATCTCTACCTTATAGTAAGCCCACACCTGCTGAATACAAGCCAACCGGCCCAAACTCTGGGCATGAGCTTTCCATCTGTTGCTGTCCAAGAGCAATGCCCGGGCCGTTAATATATCTCTGTACATTAGTATATATTCTCATCTCTCTTTACTTTACAGTACAGAACACTCCTCTTCACATATCATCTCCGGTTCTTCATGTCAGCAGGAGTTTTATGTTTTTTGTGCTTATCACCAAGAATTGCAGTGCAAAAACAATAATTAATTAATTATAACAATAGTAATGGTCATTAATCAAATGATACCTATTAACAAACAATGGATTATTATAAAACAATTATTTTTTATGGCACAATCGCCACGCAATTCACATATAATACAAATAACCAGATAAAACCCAACTGCACCTGTAAATAGAAAATAAAAAACTCAAACTGAAATAGGCTTGCATAGCAATGCAACGACAATTAAAAGGACGTATTTACAGGAAACATAATTCAGTTATTTTCCACTGAGGGCAGTTCCTTTAACAAATTAACCGTTTCTCGTATAGAGGTTGTGTTTTACATTTTTTCTCCTTTTGTTTGTTGTTTTTTTAACAAAAAAGAAAATTACAATTACGTTAGAAGGTGGAAAATATTTTCTCGAAGCACAGAAACAGTGAGATGCACAGTATGTCTGCGTCTGTACATCGCATTTACAGTTCTGCGACCTGGCGCCCTCCCCTCTGCCTCAGTCCGTCTCCGTGAGAGGATACAGGAGCGGTCAAAGTTCATGGTACCTTCTAACGAGGTGTCTCTTTCTCTCTCTCCCTCTGATGACAACATCCTCCTGGCTGGTCACTCTGGAAGGGGAGAGCGGGAGGGAATAGACATTCAGCACACGGCAAAAGACCAACCCAAAAGGACCAAAATACAAACACAACGTTTGGTTCCAAACATTGCAACAATAACACTGACTGAAATAAATACAGACAGAAGGAGGTGTATCTGTATTTATTTCTGTCTATTTGTACAGACTTACAGACTATTTGCACATACATACAGCGAGAGTCAGAGAGATCAACATATACAGACAGAACGATAGACAGACAGACAATATATAGATACTTGATAGATAGACATACAAGATAGATACATATATATAGATAGATGGATAGGAACTATATATATATAGATAAATAGCTAGATGACCGTACTATATAGAAAGATAGAAAGAAAGACAGATATATAGACAGACAGACAGACATACCGACAGACAGACAGACAGACAGACAGCCAGACAGACAGCCAGACAGACAGACAGACAGACAGACAAGTCAGTCAGTAAAGGAGCACCACTCACATAACTCCCCACAGTACTGGCCCTGTCCGTTGGCCCCCAGGAACTCTGCGTGCTCCGTGGCCGTCCACTGCTGCGGCTGCCTGGGGCCCTCCCCCTTCCGCGGCCCCGTGGAGCCCTTGGACGAGGCCGTGCCCGACGACGAACTGTGGCCCCCCGGGGAAGGGAAGCACGGCTTACTGTAGGGCAGGCACCCCTCCTCTGGAAAAACACACGTACACGCTGTGATTAGGTTTGGACGACAACTGAACCATATTAAGCAGGAGGGGGGCAGCTAACGGTGTTTGACTCGGTTGAAAGGACCTGGGTTCAATCCCAATGCCCAGCTATGGCGGATAACAAACCGGTAAGGGTGTCTGATTCGCAGCCAAAAGCCTCTGTGCTTGAACCCCAATGGGCGAACCAAAGCCATAACGAGGAAGGTGTCTTTTAACGGCATGTGTCTGAAACCTCTTTGATTCGATGTGAACACGATCTGCGCGTTGACCCCACGGCGTTAACCCGTAGAACGGGGCGCCGCGTGTCCCTCCTCTGTGCCTCCTAGCTGCTGCTCAGACGGCGGTGGTCGGTGTGTCGCGGTGAAGGCCGGCGACCAGCCGACCCTCCATTGTCCCTCTGTCCTACCCGACATCTGCATCGCGGCGCTGCCAACGACTACAGGCACTGCCAGGGCACCACCGAGAGGACCCCGCGCCTCACACATGGGCCCCCCCCACCAGCCCCCGGGGGGATGGGGGAGTAGAGGGACAACAGAGGGTAGTAGTATGGGTTCTGGGTGGGGGGGGGGGCTCTGACCCCCAGCAGTGTGTCCTCATCACAGCGCCCCCATGTGGTCCAGGCTAATGACTGCAACGGAGACCCTCCTGCCTGGGGAGGGGGAGGGGGGGACCGGCAGGTTACCAGGCTTGATGGAGGTGTTTGGGTGGGGGGGGGGGGACCACATAGGGAGTTGACTGGTTGTTGTGTTTCTGCTGATGATGCACCTGCCCGGCTGTCTGTCTGTCTCAGGTGGCGTCTGTCTTTCTGTGTATGTGTTGGCTAACATGCATAACACATGGGCCCCACTCATACACTCGTTCTAAGATATGCACACGCGCACACGCACACACACACACAAACTCACATTTAGACACAAGAACACACGCACAAACACGCAGACATGTGCGGCACACGCGCACACACGCGTGCTTTCAAACACACACACACACACACACAAAAAGATGCATGTATTCAGCTGTGCATGTATTTCATGTCCTGCTTGCATGCACTCTCCCAGTGTCTCCAAGGGGCTGGCTTTCTAAGTGGCACACACACACACACACACACACACACACACACACACACACACACACACACACACACACACACACACAAGTGCCCACAGATGGACCGCATGGTTTGCATTTGGATTTCAGAGTGGCTGTTTGTGTGAGAAAGAAAGAAAGGAAGAAAGAAAGGGAAATCTTCGGCGATTAAGAGTGTGTATCTCCGACGCCCAGGCCTCCTGTTTCCCTTGGAGCAGAGCGGGCTCTTTATTGGCTGTAGGGAGGTGGGGGTTGGTGGGGGCGGGGTTCATTGGAAGCCCTAGCGAGTGGCAGACAGTGCAATCTGTTCACGGGAGCAGAGTCTGGGCTCAGCATGGCCGCTATCTCCCCTCACTGGAGAGATGAGTGAGACGTCCTAAACACACACTTGGAGCCGGCGGAGGCAACGCGGCTGTCGTGTTGTTGACAGCCCGTCCGTATCGACGCCGCACACGGTCTGGTTCTATAGAATACAGACATTTGGACTTGAACGGGAGGAAGGGATCGGTCTAATAAGGAAAAGTAAAAATTAAGTCTGGTTTTATTTTTCTGTTTTGAAGCTATTAGCAGAAGTTAGCACATTTGTGCCGGCCACATGAACAGCTTTTAGCACTTCAGCCAGTGTGAGAACTTGGCCGGGGAACGGCTCCAAGCTGGCAACATATGAGCTTCTTTGCCTTAGCTTCGGAAAAAAGAAAAAAAAAAGGTTGTTGTGAAATATTACGCCTTTTTCCAAGGACTGGCTTTTCTCAGACAAAGATCGAATAACAAGACTTTCTACGGCCTTGTTCTAGTCCGAGAGTCCTCCTCTTCCTCTTCTCCTGCTACTCAAGGTTTCAATGTTTCTCAAGGTTTGAGGAACCTCGAGGAGGAACAAAGAACGGGTTGATCCAGACACTTCCCCTCTGAGGAAGAGGCTCTGCCTCCACCCTGCACCAGGTCTCCACCGCCCTCCTCCATACCTGTTTTCGGGCCCCTGCGCCCGTCCTCCGCCCGCTCCATGGAGCCTCCCAGCCGGTCGCTGGGCTGGCGGTGGTGGAGGTGGTGGTGGTCCAGGGTGGAGCGGGCCTTCGGCTCCTCCGGCCCGGCCAGAGGGCCCGACATGGGCTGGCGCTCCAGGGACGAAGCCTTCCTCTCGCTGGGGGCGCCCACGCTGCCCACGCTACGGGCCCCTTGGATCCGCCCGGGCCCCTGGGGGATGCAGGGAGGGGGCTCCGGCGGAGGAGGTAGGTCTAAGGAGGGGGAGAGAAGGACGGCGGATGGTAAGCTGGCGAAGACGTCACACACAGGTACGAGTCTCTCGGTGTCAGCCGAACCCCCCCGAGTGGAGGGCCTTTGTTTGAGGCTTCTGTTGCCGTGCGCTCTCGTAGTTATCTTTCAGGGTCAGAATGGGCCTACCGGCCGAGTGAGTACGCACACAGGGAATGTACACACTAGGAGTTTAGCACACATGGAATTCACACACTGGGAATTCAGCACACAAGGAATCTGTCTTGGTGCACGGCTGCACAGACAATTCACCTTGTGGCTGTTCTACTACAAACACTCTACGTTCACAGTTACATTCGTACTGCACAGCTTGCGTACCATAGTACAACAGCGTCAATGAAATCCAACATAAACCCTACATTCAAAAAGTCTGCATTGTGAACCTTTCTCAACGCTGTGACAGAGTTGGAATACAACAAGCAGCTGTTGTTGTTGGTATTCGATCACGGGGGTCCCGGGGGGGGGGGGGGGGGGGGGGGGGGGCTCACCGTCTGCAGCGGGGTCCCTCCGGTGGGGCGCCGTGCCCTGGGCGCGGGGCTTCCGGGTGGGGCGTGCGGCCCTCTGGTGCCCCAGGCTGTGTGTTCCCACCGTGCTGCCGTCTGTCGAGAAGGGGCTGCTGGGTCGCGGCCGGTGAGACGGTAAGCCTTTACCTTCAGGGAGAGAGAGGGAGGGGGAGAGAGAGAGAGAGAGCGAGAGAGAAAGAGAGAGAGAGAGAGAGAGAGAGAGAGAGAGAGAGAGAGAGAGAGAGAGAGAGAGAGAGAGAGAGGGAGAGGGAGAGGGAGAGAGAGAGAGAGAGAGAGAGAGAGAGAGAGAGAGAGAGAGAGAGAGAGAGGGGAGAGACACACACACACACACACACACACACACACACGTAAGATGCCTGGCTTGGGTTTATAGAAATGATGACGACGTGTCAGATAAAGTGGAGCAAAAGCAAAAGAGCATATAGACCGAAAAAGGACAGTGCAATTCATAAGTAAACCCACAAAACACCATTCAGGAAAAATTAAGGTGAAAGCCTCAAAGGCATCAAAAGCTGCATACAGTGTAAAAAGCCTGAGAGACAGATCCTAGGTTGAGTCTTGTCTTAGCCAAAGCACTGCTCCTTTAACACCACAGAAAGCCAGAGATTGCAGAGCAGTTGAGAGATGCAGCGGAGAGCTGAGAACCAGGAGGAAGGGAGCGAAGCCTAAGAACCCTCAGACAAGAACCTCCAGTCCGTCCCCTCGGACTGGACGCAACCCGGAGCACGGGCATGCAGCGAGCGAGAACACAACCGCCCTGCTGAGCAGAAGAAGTGCCATCAGCCATGAAGACCAGAAGAAGTAGAAAAAGAGAGCGACAGAGAAGGAGCGATCAGAGCAGAGCGGCAGAGGTCTTCATCCACCATGGAAGCAGAAGCTCTACCACGGTCTGGGTGAGGGTTGGGGTTTGCACTGCGCTCAGGGCGAGAGAAGGGGGCCCACAGCCAAAAGGCAAGCAGGAGAAGAGGTGGAGGAGTGAGCAGCCATCAGAGGAGCAGAGAGCGAGGTCTTCATCCTCCATGGGGGAGAGGGTCCTAGGTTTTGGGCCTCGCACCTCTCTTGCTCAGGCTGGTCCCCTCCAGCTGGTAGCCGGCCTTGTCGGCGGCCGCCACCAGGGCCTGGGCGAAGCTGCACTGGGTGAAGATGGAGCCGTCCGAGGAGCTGCCGTAGCTGGACCTGTGGCTGGAGAAGTTACGCTCGTCCTCCGACGCTGAGCCCCAGCCGTTCACCATGGACCCTGGGGAACAGCCACAGCCGTCAGGGCCCGGCTGGGTGGGAGGGTGTGTGTGCGTGTGTGTGTGTCCCGGTCTTAGGTAGGTAGGTGTGCACGGATATTATGCACCATTGTGTTTGGTTGAGAGTTTGGTTGTGTGTGTTTGCATGTGTGTGTATTTGTGTGATCGAGTGTGTGTGTGTCTGTGTGCATGGATATTATATACCATTGTGTTAAAAGAGTTTGGTTGAGTGTGTGTTGGCATGTGTGTTTTTGTGTGATCGAGTGTGTATGTGTATGTGTGTGTGTGTATGTGTGTGTGTGTGTGTGTGCAGGTGTGCAAATAGATGTACGTGTGTGAGGGTATTATGCACCTATACGTCAAACGTTATTCGGAACCATGTCATGTTCAAAGCTGCCGGATAGAATGAGACACAAAGAGGACAAATTCAAAGAATGAGGTCTGAAGAAGATATGCTGGTGCTGAACATCTGCTCTGCAGCTCTCTGCATTGTGTCTTGTGTCTTGTAATCCTTTAATGGTGAGAATGATTAAGTCAAAGGGGCCCAGACATTAATGGTTTTCTCCTCATGTCCCTCCAGGGCTCTGCTCTTCCTTCAGGTTTAGACCCAATGTTCCCCGTTTTTTTCACAAAGTTTTCTGCTCTGTTCTGGCATGCCCTCTTTCATCTGCTGCACACGTGCACTTCATACATGCATGCAGGTGTATGTGTGCACACAGGCGCACACGCCCCAATGCACACACGCACGCAGGCACACACACACACACACACACACACACACACACACACACACACACACACACACACACACACACACACACACACACACACACACACACACACACGCACACACACAGAGCCTGCAGAGTTCGCTGCTCTTTTGATGAGGAAGAATGAACACACCTGTGCGGCGTGAGCTAGCAACAGAGTAGCCTCGGGTGACTCAGACAAAGCAGCTAGCTAACACTGAGCACTGGATCAAACACCAGGTGGTACACCCACACACACCCAACCGTGCCCCTCTCTCGTCCCCTGCCACGGACCGAACCCCGAGAACACCCGCTCTAAGCAGGGTACGCCGAATAAGACGGGGGGGGGGGGGAAATATTCATTAGAATGCAAGAACCAGCGTGGGCTCGCAAGGATTGGGGCGCAACAGAAATACCCCCGTGTTCAGCTGGGGATTTTAAGGCGCAGTCGAAATACTGAATTGTTTGGGTCTAATTTTCACAGCGTAACAGAATAACAGGGTAGTGGAGAAGTGGAATCAAGACATTGCTCTGCCTGTTTTTCATTTAACGTATTTGTCTGGTTTTGTCGTTCTACTACGATTCCTGTGATTGCTTTCCAGACCCGTGGCAGCAGATATTCCTTCTGGTGCCGTACGTTTATGTACAGCATGCTTTCATCGGGAAGGCTGTATGCGTTTGGTAGCAGTTCCCATTCCAAAGGCTCAAACAAGCGGTTTAAACACATCAATGTATCCGCATGCCAATAAAAATACGTTAACACATTGGCAGGCGACGCCGAACACGGACGACTTATGCGGCAGATTTCTGAAGGAATGGCTTGGCTGACTATGTCAAAGAGTGACTTTGTTTTTCTATGCTTAAAAGGGATGTGCGCGATAAAGACTCTCATGAATATTAAACACACACACACAAAAATATACCACACATAAGGAACAACGGAAATGTATCAAGGTATTGTAGAAGTATGGGGGATAATAGCTTAACGATAACATAGCGCAGGGACACATGAATGGCAGGCCAAACCCTTGGGCGAGACTCCAAAAGGGGATGAAAGAGATATTCAACTTCAATAAATTCAAATGAAACCAAATTGCATGTGAAATAAAAGAGTGAGGTCTTTTCGGCTACTCCTTCTGATGCAAATCGAAAAAACGACCGGCTAGTTCTGAAGAACAGCTCAAAATATCAGTCTATAATCTCGGGCGATCAAGGTGAATCCAAAATGACAACTCCCCATCTGCCCTTACTGCCGCTCAACACAACAACGCGGTGACTCAACGTTTTGCGAAAGAACGCCCAAAGAGGGTTCGGTTCAGCTTCCAAACAGTTAGCCTTTTGATAACTCCTCAACTGTCTCTATTGAATCCGAATCCCCCCTGGATTATTGGATATTATACTGACTGAGCAGGGAATACTCCGTTGCCATGGCGCTAACCAAAAGCCTCCTCTTCACAGTAACCACCTTCAGCCCTGGTGAACTTCAGCCAAGCTGTGTTACTTTGAAACTCTTCGTCTCTCACAAGAGTCTTTCCCCTGGGGGACACCAGTGGAGACAGTAGAGACAGCGGCGCCCCCGGGTCCAATCCGCCCACAGAGAACGGAGTAGATAATGAAGTAAAGGCGGCGCCAGCCAAAGCAGCCAGGAGGTTTCCAGCTCCTCCGGTTCAGTCGGGGACCACGGCCTCAGTACATCACATCACAGGACCACCGTTTGAGTTGCGCCGACCGCCATTTTCTAATCGCTAGGACCGCCCGGAAACTTTTTTCACTTCCAATTCTCAGGAATCCAAATTCCAGCGAACTGAGCGCACAAAATCAAGACCGTGAGCTTATTCGAACAGGTATCTCGCCGTGTTTCCTCTATAGTATCAAAGTAAGCGTTGTGCCTGTGCAGCGCGGCCTGAGTCTTATCCCTGAGTCTTGATCCTGAGCAACGGGCCAAGCCATGTCGTCTAAAGGAAGAACTCGCTCGCCCACACCTCGCCTCGCCCCACGCACTAATAGAGCGAGGCCAATAAACGGGAGGCTGCCGTAAAAAAAACCCACACGCCGGGTCCCTCCTGCCGTTAAAACGTGATTTACGCCGCGCGGAGCGCACTCATCTGCATGTCATTAAGCGGGGGAATCATTCTCCCTGACGAGTGGGCGTCTCTCCACCGGCCCCGCCGCCGAGATACGTGACCCCCACTCCCCGCAAAGCCTGGCTACGTTTTTATGGCCGGGTAATAGCCCTGAACAGCCTTTTGCTCTTAGCTAACTGTGGACATAACAGTCAGCTCTGACGGGAACATCTAGGCTGCGGGCTATACCGACACTCTCCCCCCCCTGGCATCTCCAGAAGACTAAAGCGTGGATAATACCTCGGGTCTCACTAGGACTTTGTGGCGGAGGCAAGACACGGTGCGTCTCTGAAAAAACCCAGCGGATCAGGAGGATTCAGACGTGTCTGCTGGGGAGCGTCTTTAATCATCTCCCAGCGTGGAGTGAGCCGTCGGGGGGCCTCCCAGCACACGACGGGCTGGCTGACGAATGGCCCCCAGAGGCACGGATCGCTCGCCGGGGGGAAATGTTTGATTTACCGGCCCTCGGTGAAACATTAACAAAACAGACCTATTTCCATGTTATTAAAACAATGAAAAATGTATCAAGTGGCGCTTGGCAGGGGATTACACTACATGCCACTACGCCCACCTCCCCCCCCTTCTCCTCTTCCTCCTTCTCCTCCTCCTCCTCCTAACCTCCGCCCCTTTCTCCACCTCCTCCTAACCCCCTCCTTTCCTCCTCCTCCTCTCGGCGAACATTGGTAAAATGGCGGCCGCCATAAATCTCCCAACACTTCTCCCAACTCCTCCGATTCCTCCTCTTCCCCCCTCGCCCCTAACCCCGGTGCTGAGGGCCGCGTCTTGCTCTGTCGAGCGATGGCCAGCGAGGGGCGGAGTCAGATAGGGAGACATAGCGCTGTGTTCAGAGTAATACAGTGCAGGGAGCGATGGGGCAGATTACTGCCCCCTGGTCGCTGCTTTATATATTCCTCCAAATATATCAGCCAGAGCCGAGGGTGTCACCGCCAGCTCCCAGCCCCACAGCAGGCTGCACCCCGGGGGGGGAGGGAGGGAGGGGGAGCAGACACCACCACCGCCACCACGGGCCAGCCGACAGGCCTGTCAGACGCTCTGCCCCTCTTCTTTTAATTCCCTTTCCCTTCCCTCCCCTTTTCTCCTCAGCTGTAGCCTATCTCTGGTCCACTCCCGTCGTCTGGCTGTCTTCTCTCTCTCTCTCTCTCTCTCTGCTCTCTCTCTTTTCCTCGTCTCGTATCGCTTGGAAAGGAAAAAAGTATTTTCAGACATCGACCGCCTCCGTCTGTCCGAGACGGAAATACCTACAGTATCAGCGATTGGTGGGAGCGCGGTGTAACGGGACACGAGCGTTTATTGTCACTGCTTCACCCACCGAAACGCGCGGTTCTTAGCCTTCTGCTAGCAGTTCCAACGCTTCCTCTCCTAGACTGGTGGTTCTCAGTGACCGGCCGTGGAGGGCACTGCTGTGGTGTTATAAGGCAGCCATCACCGGCTTCGGTCGGGGGACATCAGGGGCCTGACCGAAGCCGTCTACCATTCTAGTCATGTCTGTGGCGTGTCCCCTCCGACAGACGGCGGTAAAAAGCTTCCGGTGAGTTGTAAAAATGGAAATCCTGCCCCCAGACCGGAATGGAATATGCTGTACGTGAAATGGATTTGAAAATGTCCTCGGGGAGAGATAGGAGCGTCGCCGGTTCCTCGGCAGGGTGTTTCAACTCACATCACAGTCCCTCTCCCTCGCCCTGCCTCTCCGTGCTCCTAATTCTCCTCCACCCTCACGCTTCTGCTTAAAATTCATGGGACTTTCTTATCTCTTTTCCTGGAGGAAGAATTGTAAATCCCCCCCCCCCCGCCCCCCAGGTCTGCAACCAAAATGCTTAGAAGTCTCGATTGGGGCGTATTTAGGAGGCATGTTCACCCACATTAGCACACCAATTATCGAATTAGCACAAGACAGGCCTCCAAGAGAACATGTCCTGGGCGGCCGTGTGTTTGGTGCGAAGCCTTTGAACAGTTTTTTTGCCTTTTTATCGTGTGCAGGGCTTAACAATGGAGGCAAAGACTGTTCCCATTTTCAACAGAAACTAAACAGACGGAGGTACGTTGGTTGGAGGAGTATGGGGTGGATCCGAAAAATACAATTAAGACGGAAAATTCGTTCAGTTCTTGTGGCACCTGTGGTAGCAGAGGGCTAAAGCATCTCTGCTACCAGTAAAAGTGATGCTTTAGCCCAATCTGCACATAAATAATAAAATAAGACATTTTAAATTCACTTTAAGTTGCTTTGCATGAAACCATCTTCTAAAGGACTAAATAGTCAACTGAAAATATATTTAAATCAGGGTTGGAGGGGTATTTAAATCAGGGTTGGGGGATGTGACCAGGGCCGGAGTCACGTCCTTAGCGTTGTACTTGGGGCCTCACCTGTGACGGAGCTGTCCAGGTTGTCCATGCTGGAGCCCGGCGTGTGTTCGATGCCACGGTGATGCCTGACCCCGTAGCCCTCGTCCTCCTCCTCTTCCTCCTCCTCCTCCTCTTCCTCCTCGTCATCGTCAGCCAGGTCCGTCTCCAGGTCCGACACCAGGGTGCTGGAGACGTAGCCCACCGGGGGGGCCGGGGCCTGGGGGGGCGGCAGAGAGCCCCCCTGCATGTGCCTGCCGAGAAATTCAAAGATGGAAAATACGTTACTTTTTTTTGTTATTTTTCTCGGCAGGGTTGAGCTGGCAGCGGCGAGACGTCGTCGACCGGTGCGGTGAAATATGCCGAGAGGCAGAAACCCGAAAAAAAAGATGACATCTCGACGAGACGGCATTTGAAAAAAAAAAAAAAAAAACCTTTATATGAAACTGTCAGGCAGATTTTAGAGCGCCCGTCCGCATTCAGCCCTCTGAATACATTCGGAGCGCTCCGACGCATTTCCACCCGCGCCTGCCGCTCGCCTGCTAACACATAATGACCCGCTAATTGCAGCTGTACGCCGCAGACACAAAAGGCGCGCCTCCAAGGCCTGTCGACGCGCGCCGATCCCTCACCCGCCCGCGGGTCTCCACGCCGCTGTCAGCCGAGGGGCCGGCTCCGGGACGTCGCACGCGTTTGTTGTTGTTTTTTTTGTCGTTTTTTGTGACACGGCGGTGGTCTGCGGCGAGACTTCCTCTCGTAATTACTGGCGGGTCCCCCCCCGCCCCCCCCCCCCCCCCCCCCCTCTACCCCGATGTCGAAGACGCTTCTTTAGAACCAACGTAGTCATTACCGAGAACCGTGACATCTCCCGTACCTCTCTCTCCCCCCCCCCTCTCTGCAGCCCCCGCACTGTTACGAATGAACGCCCCTCGCTCATTCCTTCCCTCTGTCTGTGCGAACAGGCTGAAGCACGGCCCTGAATCTGACTTGCATGAGAAGGAGCGGGACAATACGGGGGGAGGGGGGGGGGGGCTGTGTAACAACGTCGGCGGCCTGGGGAGCGAGCGCTGTCGCTCCAAGGCAGGGAGGGGTGCAGGGGAGTAAACAGAAGCAGTAAACTAAGTGGTTGCACGGGCCTATTAAAATGAAATGATTAATGGGCACATCTGCAGCGCACAACGCCTCAATGCACAGGTGTCATGTGTGAGAATACCAAAGGGGAATGGATGAATTGTTGGGAGAGAGAGAGGAGTATAATAAACCGTAGCGACTGCAGCCTATATAAATAGCATACGGTGGAAACTGCATCTGTACGGGGGTCTATGTTGGTACTCGCACTGTAATGATCACGACCACCGATTCTGTTACTTCTGTCAGAAAGTGACTATGAGGAGCACCGGTCAAACACACTAGAACTGCAATTACTTGCACGACATTCTTTACCGTTCAAAACTTTTAACTATTCCAGGAAAACAGTCAATAAAGGATCTATAGTCCGATGCTACATGTCATTCTCTTTCTCTCTCTCAAACCACCTTTCTGTCTCTCTCCTCGTTCCATAACGGCACAAACTCCGTAAACAACATACACGTCAAGCATCATAACCACATTATGATGTCGAGGTTGCAGTTGGATACAAAGCCACCATCCGACCCCCCCGACCCAGCGTCCGAGCACGTTCAGAGGGGGACTCACCACGCCTGCTTGGCCATGTCCATCTGGTAGGCCCGGGTCAGCTCGTCCAGGTGGGCCTGCAGCATGGGCTGCATCTCCTCGCGGGGCGAGGGCGTGAGCGTGGCCGTGGACTGCTGGCCGAAGGACACGGCCGCCGGCGACGAGGCCACGCCCCGCACCGGAGGGGTGGGCACCCGTTCCTCCTCCTCCTCCAGCTCGTCCTCCATGCCCTGGTGGAGGTAGGTCTGCACCGGCATGGTGGGACCCCAGCCGTCGCTCTCGTACCTGGGGGGGGCGGCGGCGGGGGAGGACACAGGGTCAGTGTGGGACGAGGACGATAGCGTGGTTGGAAATGGACGCGTGTCTTCGAATGGAAGGAGTCAGGGAGGTCGCCCAAGACAAACCGGTGTTTTACATTATTCAGCGTGTCGAATCAATTTATAATGCATCACGTCGGAGTACAAGTGTGGATCTAGAGCAGGAGACTAAAGGCCAGGGCTAACATCGATGTCTGCGACAGTAGGGCGGACAGAGACGAGAGGCGGGGAAACACAAAGGGAGAAGACTGGAATACACGGCCGAAGAATCTCTCGGAGACACGGCGGACACGTTGCGACCTTGATAACTTTCAGCAGAGGGGATCCATGGAGGGAATAACGGAGCCGACGGAGCCGCCGTAGCCTGCACTGGCTGTGCTTATACATGCTGAAATAATACTGGCCATAAAAAATATTCATTAAGGAAATTTGTCAGTGCACACTCCATAGGACATAACTGTTTTAATCTGCCGCCATTAAGCGTGGCCGTAGATTTACTGTGCACGGGTCTCTTCATTTACCAGAGAGCCTATTAAAAAGGATGAGACTCCTGTATTGGATGTAGACACTAGAGGACAGCGCATCTACATACACACTCTCTCTGTCTATGCTGAACCAAATACACTGTAGGCTTTGGCTTTGTGTAAACTTGAAGTTCATAATGTGTGGGAAAGAAGTAAAATCCCACACCTCGACTTTACCTCGACTGTGTCTCTCCTAGCTTATGGAGATTGTCTTTCATGTGTGGAAATCAGTAAATGGTTTAAACTGAACCATTTGTGGTGGTTCCACATCAGGGTTTTTTCTCCCTCCTAGACGAGATCAAGGGATTGTGCGATTATCCGCAGGTTTGATGCTTTGGTTAAGGAAATGTTTTATACTCTCATATCTTTCCAACATATGTGTTGTAAAACAAAATGGATGTACTTTTGTATTGTATTAAAGAGAACGGTGCTGATACTGTTTAATGTATATTAATGCGCATAAATATCCCTGAAGGCAAGCATCTATCACTCCATTTTTCTTCAATCGGAATATGGAAGTAAATCCCATTTGTCCTTTCAACCAGTGGGCCACTTGACCAGTATAATTGTTTTCATATTCTCATGCCTAACACTGGTCTAAGAGAGGTGTATGCGTGCGTATGTATGTGTTTGCATACGTGTGTGTACGTGTGCGCGTGTGCGTGCGTGTGCGTGCGCAGGAGCAGCTGCTTGTGAGGAGAACAACATGTGCAACAATGAACATGTTTTCCAATCTCCCAGCTCCTTCAGGTTTACCCTGAAGGACGTCTGAGCGAGCCAGTCTCTGGAGCTGTCTCCAGCCGCGTGTTGGGGCGTGCGTGCTGCCGGCTCACCCTCCCCCGTCGTGGTGGTCGTTGGGGTAGTGGTCCATCTCCGTGCCCGGCAAAGGGTGGACGGGGGGCGGGGGCAGGGGGACGTTGGCCCAGTTGGAGCCGTTGGCTTTGGTGGGTTTGGAACCCGGCTTGGTTTTCTTCTTCTTGCCTCCTCCTTTCCCGCCTTCGGAGGAGAAACGACCAGACGAGGGTTTAATAAACCAAAAAATGAAATTCAAAAAGGACATAAAACACGCGTTGAGAATAAATCAATTGGTGCGCAGAGTGAGTGTGCCGTGTGTGTGTGTGCGTGTGTGTGTGAGTGCGCATGCACGCACTGTTTTCAATCTGGGAGAAACAAATGGGAATTCTAAACAACGCCGATTCATCACACACACACACACACACACGCTCGCAGAGTAAAGCAGTGAACATAAATTTAAACTGCATTTGAGCAAAACCCTGTTTAGAAATTCTGTACACACGATTTCAAACAACGCACACATGAAAAAACACACACGTGTACACAAAACTTGAATGGCCTCTGCCTTTCTTGTCGGCACGTCGGCGAGCAGTCTGAAGGCTACCCGATTAAAGCCTCTTCCTATTGATTGACAAGGCTGAGCAGCCTGAGATCTCCATAGAAACTGGATACACCGCCTTTATGTGTAAGGGTGTAAGGACTCGGAGGGGTGGAGGGATGGAATCAGACCTTTGTGCTCCACCCATCCCTCAGTGAGTGCACCCCACCCCTTCCCCTTTCACGCAAGGCTTCGGGGTTCCACAATGAAATATCTCAGTCCGACGCGGCGGTCATAATAAACCCGGACCCCTAATGGAATTCACTGAGGGTCTATTACCAACGTCGTTTCCGTTATTACACCACAGAACCCTCCAGCGCCATCCATTCCCACCACTGCTCCGTGTGCCCTCCAACACCGGCTTCTCCTCACTGTGCCACATTACATCTCTATAAATCTGCCAGCCGATGTGACCCGGTCAATACAGGGGGGTTTATATACGAGTCTGCGTGTGGGTGAAGCCCGTTCTTTTTTCTTCATGCGTTTTGACTTGAATTCACAGAAGCATATAAGAGTGTATGTGGTGATTCCCTGGAAATAAATCCAAATACCAGTCATTACGTTGAGATGAGAAGGTGTAACTTTCAATGGAAATGTGATTGCGAACCACAGCTTAACTGCTACGGTTGGCCGGTCGCTAGGCGACCAAGTGTTAAGTTAAGTAATGGCAGTGTTAAGTATGAAGGAAAAGCATCTCACCATCATCATAAAGAAGAAAAGCACATCACTGCAGCAAGGTGTGCGGCAAAGAATTATAGCTGCTTCCCCTTCCCGTTTCATATTAGCATTCGCTTTTGTATAACTCATTTTCAGCTGACTCCGTGTTTACATCTTTGCGATTTATTTTCTGCCATTGATGTGTGTAAAGAAATAAGGACGGGCTGCCTGCAGGTGTCTGATTATAATATATTTCAAATGCATGAAATCGTCCACATAATTATAAGTAAAAAGGCGAACACAAGAAACGCTATGCTTCCCGTGTAAATGTCGGTGACCATGTTATTTCCCGCAACCTATGTCTCGGCGTACGTTAGCGTACGCTGAGGTAATGCGCGTCGGAAAATTTGCATCTGTGAATCCCTTCGTGGCGAGCCACACGGCCCTGCTCTGCCAAGCAACACCTCACATCTATATCCAGAAGATTCCCACAGCCGCCGTCACCGAAAAAAAGATCTCTTTGTCTGTCATCTGTTGGTTAGCCTGCCACTGCCAGAGGCCTGTAATCAACCCAGTCTCCCAGAGCAGCGGAAAAAGAAAAGCTGATCCCAGGGAAAGGAAGCGTGCATGTGGTGTGTGTGTGTCACACGGTGTCATCTGGTGAACCCTGTCCAGCCTGCCCCGGCTGGAGATGAACTACCGTGTCGGAGTGAGCAGGGTGAAGGGCTGATGCATGCTGGGAATGTTCTGCCGTAGCCACGCCTTGGTGACGCTACAGAGAGACTCAATGAATCGTTGAATCATAACTCTCGGAACATAAAAAAGATGGATTCCTTCTCAGATAGGATTCAACCTATTTATCCCTGACAGGAAATGTGAAACAGACAATAATAACTAAGTCTTTTTCTTTATTAAAATCTACACACATTATAGTAGAGTTGTAGAATTGTGAACGCAGAATGTTAAGGCAAACACTACTACAGCTTTGTATACAAGTATCGCTTTCCCCTAAAACACCAGCGTCAGCTCGGTCCAGAACAGGAGACCCATCTCAACCGGCGGGACGGCCGCTTAGGGATCCACCGAGGGCCGAGGAAGTGTGAGGGGGCGCGGGGCGGAAGAGAGACTTGTCAGGCCAAGATTGATAAAGAATAGGAGTAATAAGGGGAAAATGTGCGGGCCCGCTGGCGGCAGGAGGCTCCACTGTGTAAGTCTAGTGTGAAGGTAATTGGGTTTCCTAATCGCACCTCGGGGCGCCGCTCGACTTTTACCAATAAAAGGCGTGCTGACGTGACTGTTTAATCACAACTGCCCCCCCCCCTCCAACCCCACCACCTCGGCCTCCACCGCTACACAACTCCGGCCATCAATATTGTAAATGAGCCTCTTCAGGGAAACGCACGAATGGAGCTGAACGTCTTCCCTCGCCCCCCTCCAGATATGGAGAATTCAGAGGAAATCAGGACAAAGAAAAGCAGCAGACAGTGGGGGCTGGCAGCTGGACAGGCCATACACATCTTCCGCCGCCCACAAAACTGGGGCTCCGCTCTGAGAGGAGCTAATACTAAATGCGGAGCCCGGAGTTTGGGTTATTTATATTTCAGGTCGGGACACTCCCAGACTTTAACTGCAGGGCTGCTTTGTTTTCCTTGGGTTTCGCCGACGTTCACGGATGAAAGGCAGCGATCGGGGAGGGAGAGCGAAGGAGAAGAGGGCCGGCAGCCAATCAGAAGCGGGGCCAAGTGGACTGAACGGCAGTAGCAATCGGTGTCCAGATCACTGACCAGTGGTGTTCCCTTGAGCTCGCTTTTTTAAAATAAAGGAGGAGATAGTAAATCACTGGATTGGATAACGCAAATTACAATTGTGGAAGAGGCTGCGGCTGCGGGTTTACAGGAACTACACCGTCTCGGTTTCCTGCTGGACCTCAACCATAGCTCCGACCTAACCGTACCTCAGAGCATAGGGGAGGCCAGCCTCGCAGCAACACCACGAGAACGCCCCCATAGCGAACATGCAGATTACCACCTCTCTGGCGCCCTCTCTCTCGCCCTCTCTCTCGCCCTCTCTCTCGCCCTCTCTCACTGCCATTCTGAGATCGCTTTAACAAACAGCACCACAAATCCCCCAGTGGAAATCATGGCTGCCTTGAAAGAAGCTATTTCTGCTTCGGTTTTATCAACCTCTCCCTCTCTCTTTCAGACCTGACAGTCATTATTTCTTCCCTATCCTCGGAGGCAGAAGAACCACCGTCGGAGCACCAACTTTCTACTTCAAACGCTTCACTTTTAGATGAAGCGCAAATTACAGCTCAGCTGGTGCAAAGTCTCTGTTACTGGAAGCTGTCCTGAATAAAGGGGAATAATTTGCACGGTTGAACACCGAGATATGGAGAAGAAGACGACGAGGAAGAAGAAGAGAAGGAGGACGAAAATCTATGCATTGCAGAATATGACTACAAGACATCTAAAGAATAGAGCGTTTGAAGCGTTCATTCATTATTATTAGCATCCACCCATATATTTATTAATGCAGTCTCTTTCTAGTCCACGCTCCTGTTGTGTGCCTGCGCTCGCGTCTTCAAATGAGGTGCGGATCCAAACGTTAACCTACAGGTGGGTAGTGCGGGGCAATGGCCTAATCATCCGAAATCCTCCCACCCAAGTGAAATAATAAGGGGGGCCGATCCATCCGATTTGACTCCGCACTTTGGTTTTGCGAAAACTTCAGCGGGCCTCGCTGCGGACGAAGGAAGTCTGCCGTTAATGATGTGTATGTCTTGGGCTGACCTCTGTCAAGCGCCTTCATTAACCTGTGAGGAGGCCCCACAGTCCAGGCCTGTCACAGAGCACCCAGCAGGCTGCGTACCGGGCTCAGGGAGGAGCGAGGGCCCCGTTAAGGGCCCCGAGCATGTAACATGATTACAGGGGACAGCGGAGGAGGGTGGTGCGGGCGGTGGTGGAGATCTGCCTCCGTGTCCTACGAATGACATTGTAATTCTCCGAACACGGCTTTGAGTGTGGCTGGCCGCCATTAGTGGGAGAGGGGGGAAGAAGAAAAGGGGGAGGTATTTTTCACCCCTTTATCCAGCCAAGCGTCTATGATGGCTGATGTGTTAGTGGCGACGGCTGGGCCTCGCTCTCCCT
Organism: Gadus chalcogrammus; assembly: GCF_026213295.1. Lineage (NCBI taxonomy): Eukaryota > Metazoa > Chordata > Actinopteri > Gadiformes > Gadidae > Gadus > Gadus chalcogrammus. The sequence goes on along the minus strand of NC_079427.1, from coordinate 9,208,173 downwards.
CTCTCCACTTCTCTCCATTTCCTTCTCGTTCTGCGTCTCTCCTTCTCCCTCTCTATCTGTCCTTCTCTCTCGCTCCTGCCCTCTCCCTCTTTGTCTCTCTCTCCCTTTCTCTCTATTTCCCTCTCTCTCTTTCTCTGTCTTGCTCTCTCTCTTTCGCTCTCCTTCTGTCTCCCTCTTGACTCTCTCTCTGTCTCTCTCTTTCTCTCTCCTTCTGTCACTCTCTCTCTCTCTGTCTCTCTCTGCTCTGTTAAGCAGCAGAGAACCACAAGGCCGGTCCAGACCCTCCAGCCCTGGCCGGGACCCAGTATCAGAGTCTGTGTTTATATCTTCAACAGACCACGCAAAACAAATAGACTTTTCCTTTGTTGCACACAGATTGTAGCTCCATTATCTAATTGTAACCTATCATGGCTTAACATCTTAACACACACACACACACACATACACACAAACACATCAAGATTGGCAAAAACAGCATAATTGGCTAAATTCCTGCTGTTCCACAATATATAATTAATCCGGACCCAAAGCATTTTGAGATTGAGGTGAGCAAAAGCATATTATTGGTGGGGGTGGACTTAAACATTGACAGGATGAGTGGCTTGCACATGCAATTAAGGGATCAATCAAGCCATTAAGACATCAGTGATGAAGCCAAGCGGTGTCGCCACGGAGATGACCCCAGTTTTTATCCACGCCGCGTCAGAAGACCCACCTGAGAGGCTGCCACTTCGCTCTGAGCTGTTGTGAGAGCTGGTGGTGCTGAAATCTTGTGATTGGTTGTGTGGTATTCTATTTGACAATCCATCTGCCAATCGGTAGTCGGGCATGAAAAGGAGTGCTATAGTGGAGGGTTAAAGGGAGAGGGGAGGGGGGCAAAAACATGACAGTGGCGTCAGGTGACCGGCAGTAAGCATAAGCACATGCAGACATGCAGTTAGAGCAACGGACATGCAGCAGGTTTTTTCTGCGATCAAATATACTTTTAGGTTTACTTAGATATATATCCATTGATCTTATTTTTTGGACTAGCGATATCGTCCAAAGTAGACGAAATAAAACAGATTACATTATTCAAAGAGCAAAGTGTCTTTAATCTTTTAAAAGGCAAAGAACTGAATTAATTGCTTTACTTAGTCAGAGATATAATCATATTTAATGGCATATAATCCAACTGCTTAAAACAAGGCAAGTCTGATTTAGAGAAGCAGTTTCAAAGAATTCTTGCTTTGGACTGGCTCTGTTAAAATGAATTAATCTGTTTTGGTCTGTAGCAAGATGAGATCATAAAAATAGATATTATATAAACCGAGGCAGACCCAGACTATAATACTATATCTTTTCATGGGGTTAAAAAAACATCCATCTTCAAATCCAGCCTCATTAAATGGGATTATTTCCTTTATTCAGCAGAGGCCCAGAGGTATTCCGAGTTTAGCTGAGGGAGAACTACGTTGGAAGCCAACACGAACGCTGCTTCCCCTCAAGGTAAGAGCGGATAGAGCAGCATAAAATGCGTTAATAAAGGCTGCATTTGCTGTTTATACGTGTCTTTTTCAGCCCTGCAAGGTAACCAACATAGCGTTCACTTGGGGGTTAAAATAACGATAAACACCGCTGTGTACCAGCAGACGTACGTACATCAAAGTACCCCCAGAAACCCACCGTCGCGTTCGTGGTTGTGAAGGAGTAGTTTTCCAGAGGACGGAAAATCCCATATTACAAGTCTCTACGGTTCAACAAATCAAACAGGAGACACATGCATCCACCTCTCCGGTATCCAACCCATCCATTCATGTTCCCCTCTGCACCGCCGGGGGACTTACTGTTGTTGCAGGAGTTCTTGTCGGGCAGCGAGTAGCCCAGGTTGGCCATCTCCTGCTTGGCCTGGAGCGAGGCCTTCCACTGGGCCTCGGGCAGCTCCACCGCCAGCTCGTGGATGCTGCTGGAGTGGAGGATCTGGGTGGTGGCGTAGGGCGTGGCCTGGGACGCCTGGCCGGGGCTGTTGTAGTTGGCCTTGGTGGTGAAGTCGATGCTGCTGTAGATGGCTCCGTCCGAAAGCATGGTGCCCGATTTGTCGCTCTGGCCGTTGGGGAGGTCTGAGGAGTCAGGAGGAGGGGGAGGGAGAGGTGTGAGGGCCAAAGACTACTGAGCGTGTGTTTTGGTTCTTACTTATAGCATGGGCCGAGCGAATAATATATACTGTGTTGTTTGAACAGAGCAGAGCGTTGTGTATATATGCAACGGGGCTGTGTTTGTCATTCGTCAACCATCATTTGCTAGGTCTATTTCAGACGCGCGCTTTCAAAACTATTGTTTCATGTCTGTACCAACAGGGCCGTGTGCTTGGGGCTGAAGAATAGATGGTGTGTAAGAAGTACAAAGAAGATAAGAATAAAGAATAAAAGTGCAGTGGTTTTAATGTTGGATGGACTTGCTCCACAATAACATGCGTATGAATTCACCAACTCCTCACTCAATTGGGGTTTGGATAAAAGTGTCTTCTAAATGAGTGACCAGGGAACAGAGGGAGATCCGAGACATCAACACACATGGTCGGGTCTCAGGATAGAATAAGAGCCCAAAAAACCTAATTAGCAGCTCTGCATCCGGCCAGGATGACCCAGAGGTCACGGATGTGCGACTCCCACGAGGGATTCTCCAGAGAATAACAGTCTGCGACACACGCAGCTTCCAGGTCAGCTCATCCCTGAACACTTAACATTTCCATCCCACTGCTAAAGAAAAATCCATCCCGTTTTATTCATGCGTTTCAAACCCTTCTCTCTCTTTCATTTTTTCTCTCTCTCTCCCTCTCCTTTCCATCCTCATCTCCATGCACGTGAGGCAATAACACCGCCACTCTGCGCGTGTGTGTGCATGTGTGTGTGTGTGTGCGCGTTTGTGTGTATGTGTGTACAGGAAGGAAGCGGCGGCTCCGGGCCTGCCGTGCGCGGCGGTGTGGTTTGCATGCCCAGCCAAGGGGAGATGATGTACAGCCGTGGAGGAAGCGTCCGCATCTGCGCCAGTCAAGCTGCGCCTGTCCTTCACGACTGGCTGACCAGGACCATCTTTTACTCTCTCTACACACACACCCCACATCCATGGCCCTCCCCCCCAGCCCCACCCAACCCCATGTTCAACCCCCCCCCCCCCCCCCCCCCCCCCCCCCCCCCGCCCCCCTATTTGATACTAGCCCCGCCCACCCCCTATGCACACCACTGTCCCTCCCTTCTGCCTCCATTCCATCCCAGCCCCGCCCACCACCTATTAAACCCACCACTGCCTCTTCCCTCTCCTCTTCTTCAGTGTGTGACAAGACACCATGCCCACCCATTACTCAGCCCCGAAGACATACGGGTGGGGGTTGGTGGGGGGGGATGGGGGTAACCGTCGGTAACGCTCGACTCGTCCTCTCACGCCGTAGACAAATGTATATTCAAACACGCGTACACGGGTACACAAATCACAAGGCATGTCACAGGAACATGCACAAAACGCCGTTGTACAAAAGAGGGGAAAGGAAGATCCCGGTTCTGGTTCCCGATCCGGAAAACATGGATGGCCCTCGGCGGTCACTCACCTCCCCGGCCGAAGTTGCTGAGGTCGTTGGGCCCCCCGGAGCCGCTGTTGACGGGCAGGCTGGTGGCGGGCCAGGAGTCGGCCAGCCAGGGGTACCCTGGGTCGCTGGCGTTGAGCAGTCCCGGGCGGCTGGGGGGGGAGGGAGGGGGCAGAACATTGACCATGAAAGGGAGCCATGGAATAAACATTGCGTCATACAGTCGTTAGCTTCATCTGTCTTTAATCGCTGTTGTGGTCCCACTTTTTACATCTATTTTATTTCTGAAACTATCTTTTGTGTTGTAATGTCTGCCACGTTGGGATTTGGTTCAGTTTCGTCATGTTTGTACACCGCATCCTCGTACCTAAAGGAACCCGGTGTTTGAAGGCCGCTGAACACCACAACAAAACAGAACTACGGATCTCCCACAGATCGGACTGTTTTCGTCAACTTTTCTTGGCCACCACAGCACCACCCCAGTTTCCCTTCGGGGGATTCATTAAGTGTTATCTGATCTGATGGGATAGAGCTGTCACTTCACCTTCACTAGAGGCGAGGCGAACAAACGCATCAACGGCAATCAACTGCGTTCCGACGTAAGGAGCTCTAATCGAAACATCTGTTTGGATGCTACCACCTCGTCTGCGGCGCACGCAAGGGTATATGTTTGTGAGTCTGTTGCTGGGGGTGGGGGGGTGAGGGAGAAGAATAGAAAAAGACTTGGCAATGCGTGACCGATAACAAACGCGATGACATAGGACGAATATACTGTATGGAAACACTTTCCTTCCTGCGACTAAAAAACTAAAGTCTTGGCTTTCCTTACGGGCAAACAGCTTGTCTCCTCTCTCCCCCCCTGCTGTGTTTTTGTCATATTGTGTTGGGAAAGTACGTGAGGCAGAGCCACGGATGCCTCCGGTTGTGTACTCTGCACACACACACACAGACAGACTCCCTAACACCCCCCTCCTCACACACACACACACACACACACACACACACACACACACACACACACACACACACACACACACACACACACACACACACACACACACACACACACACAATCGCACACTCCCACACAGCTCCTCATTTAGCGGTACCCGGTGCACTGGCGCTGTGCTTTCCCATCCACCGCGTGCGGCGGCGTCCAGACGGTCTAAATCTTATTTGATTGGACGTCAGAGGACCTCGCCGCCCTTCTCCGTCCTGATCCCTGCAGCCACTTGTGGGACGGCAGGGCTCCATTTAACAGGTGTTGTGCTCCTCCTCCGTCGGGGGCGTGGGTGGGTGGGGGCACGACCATAGAGGAGTGGAAGGAGGGACGGGGTAGGGAGGATGTGTGTGTGTGTGTGTGGGGGGGGGGGCAGCCATAAAAAGCGTCCATTAAGACTTTAACCTGTCATGGGTGACTGCAGGGAGACCATTAGGGCCACTTTACTGTACAATCACGTCTAAAGGCTCGTTACCATGGGCGCCACAGATGGGCCATGGATGAGAACCGGAGAGACGGGGGCTAGCCTCCTTTGTCTGGGGGGAAGCTGGCACGATAGCCGGCTCCCTGCCTGAGGAGAGGCCAAGGAGCAGTCTTCGCAACAAGGGGGGGGGGGGGGGGGGGGGGGGGGGGGGGGGGGGGGGGTCGTTTGCTGACCGCGGTGAAAGCCGTATGTGGAAAAGTTAAATGGCTGTGTTTGTTGTTTTACTCGGGGCCGGGGAAGAGAGGAGGAGTTCAGGGCCACGTTTCGAGGAGTAAGAGGAGTCTATTGAGGAGTGTCTGCTGTTGTCTACCGCAGTAGGGGTGTCCACTAGTGTGTTTACCATCTAACCCCGTACCGCAAAGGACAACAGGGCTGCTACGGGGATGCTGACAAACAGGACACAGGTAAACCAACAGGATGGCCCAGCCCGCTGTCTCTCACACACACACACACACACACACACACACACACACACACACACACACACACACACACACACACACACACACACACACACACACACACACACACACACACACACACAGACACCACATCACTTAGCATCCTGGGTCAGTCCTGGAGGATATTCCTCTTCCTGGGTGTCTGCCTAGGTGTCTCGCGGGTGGTGGTGGTGGTGGTGGTGGGGGGGAAGGGGGGGACGAGGAAGGGCTGAGCCCCCAGGACATGGGGCCAGGTAATGGGTGCTCTGCAGTCAGCCTCTCCCTGAGCCACAGGTTCTAATGAGCAGAGCTGCTACAGCGAGGGGGTTGTGATGTGTGTGTGTGTGGGGGGGGGGATGGGGCTGGAGGTGTTGGTGGGGGGGGGTTGGGGGTCCAAATGAACTGCCGCCCTGACAAGCTAAGAGCCCTCACCGAGGGTTGCTGAATGCCAAAACAGGCCCTCGGGGGAAGGCGAGTCGTTCAAATTGATGGCTCGGCATCAGACACATGCACTTTTATAGGGTAATACATCTCTCCCCTCCACCTCTCCCTCTACCGCCGCTGCTGCCTGCCACGTTCCTCCACCCATTATTCTCTTCCTTCCCCAAGCTCATCTCTCCACAAACCTGATCCCCCCGCCCAATTCCCCAAACCCACCCATCTCCTCCTCGTCGTCCTCCACACTCCTCCTGTTCCTTCCTCCCTCCCTCCTTCCCTCCCTCCCGCCCTCCCTGCCCCTCTCGTACGCCTGGCATCTGTCACACTGCGGTTTCCAGCCGCTTGACAAAGAAGGAGGAAAATAATGGAGGGAAGAGGGGGTGTGGGTCCCTCTTGTTGACTGAAGCTCTGGCTGCAGCCCTGGAAGTATGCTGTCTACAGCGGGAGGAGACGGCTGTCTCTCTCCCCCCCTCACTCTCTTTCTCTCTCCCCATCCCCGTCTCTCTCTCTCTCCCTTTCCACATCCCTCTCTCTCTCTCGTTCCCCCTCTCCCTCTCTCTCTCCCCCTCTCCCTCTCTCTCTCTCTCCCCATCCCCCTCGCTCTCTCTCTCTTTCCCCCTCTCTCTCTCTCGTTCCCCCTCTCCCTCTCTCTCTCCCCCTAACCCTCTCTCTCTCCCCATCTCCCTCTCTCTCTCTCTCTCTCTCCCCCTCTCCCTCTCTCTCTCTCCCTCGCCCCCTCTCTCTCTCTCGTTCCCCCTCTCCCTCTCTCTCTCCCCCTCTCCCTCTCTCTCTCTTTCTCTCCCCCTCTCCCTCTCTCTCTCCCTCGCCCCCTCTCTCTCTCCCTCGCCCCCTCTCTCTCTCCCACGCTCGCTCCCTCCATCATGGGAGCGGGGGGCATCAGGGGGGGAGGTTCTGACACCCTGAATGGCCGGGCCGTCCTTGTGTTCATCACACCAGGGGTTGTTATCGTAGGAGGATAATTACAGGGAGGACCGGCGTCGCTCGGAAGACGCGTGGGGCACCAGGTCCGCGTGGACATTGGGGTCGTACGTCTAATGAAACGTCCACACCATCCACACCCCCACCCAGACCCTCCCCCTCCCCTCCCTCCCGCCCCATCCTCGCCTCCCACCAGTGTGTAATTCTTGTCCGGGCTCGGGATGGATGGCAACCTTGGCAAATAAAATCTGATTCGGAGCAATTTACTGTCAGTTGTGCGAGCATCTTGCGGTGATAGATAGCGGATCTGAAATACAGTCGGAGGCGGTACGACGCCAACGGCTGACCATAAACAACCAACACCAGCAGACGGTGGGGGGGGGTACTGGGGGTACTGGGGGGGGGGGGGGGTACTGGGGGGGGATATCAATGAAAAGCCACTGAATAAATCAATGCATTTATTTGTAATCCCCTAACCTGCTATTGGTCGGTACCGGCAGTTTGTAAAAACGCAAACACACAACACCCGGTAGTTACGGAGATCCCCATTTTGGATTTTTACATGCAACATGCCGCCACGCAGAACGCTACATCCAGCACAGGGGTCTCCATGGCAACAGCCCTGTCGGAGGCCATTCGCGCCGCAGTCAGCAAACACATTCCTTCACCGCGGAGCCACGAGGCTTCTGCCTAAAATATTGATCCCTCCTTTTGAGCGAGTTCCAACACCTCCCTATTGGTAGACCCCAACTGACGAACCCCCGCTTCAGCGTCTTTCATCAATTTCAATTGAGCCCCCAAAGTCAAGGTGCCCAGGTCCCCCAATCTGTGGCCTATTCATCTTCCACGAATCATTTATCCCGTGATCGATTATGTGTAATTGTTCAGTCGGAGCAATTTGGCGAGGGCCAATGAGGAGCCGGGAACAGCCGCGGCTTCATTTGCTATTGTCTAATTAATGCACTAAACATCCAACATAACGAATGAACACATTCTGCTGTGATGTGTTTGCTCGCTCGCTTTCTGTCACCGGCGCACAGATGGGCAAGCGGGAAAACATCTGGGCCCGGGTGACAACAGAGTAACTGACTAAAGAAATATATTTTTAATGGTTCGATGAAGAAAACCAACAAAATAAATAAATTAAATAAACACCATAGTGTTTTAGTATTATTTTTTTTTCGCCTGTTATTCAAATGGATCGCTCATTTGTTTTTTGCAGTTTTTTCCTTTCACCTGCTGCTGACTTAAGATACGTAAGTAGAGCTATGCTACGACTGCGGTAAATCGCAGGCACTTGTGTGCAACATTTGACTAAAGACACCACTGCTACAACACTACCACTGTTGATGAGTGGCTATCTTGTTCCCTAGTGAAAACAATACCGGGCAGAAAAAAAAAGAAATCCCCACAAACAAAACTTAAGGCTAACCTGATACCTTCCTATATTGATCAAAAAACAGCTTTTCATCAGCAAATCTCAGGAGACACAGATAGCCATAATTAGCCGTAGCGTGTGTTTATTTCCGTTGGAGAACTGGAGGCTTTGCCTTTGTCAGGTGAGTTAAGCAGGTGACAGGAAGGCAGGCGTCCCTGGGTTCCCCCCCCCGCCCCCCAGGGACGGCCCGGAGAGTCCCCAGTAACTGGTGTTATTGAGATGTGGCCCCTCTCCCCCTTCACATTAATACACATGGTAAGAAGGAATGGGGCGGGGGGGGTGGTAGGGGGGGGGGGGGGGGGGACACCGGGGGTAGCGCTACACTCCCCTCCCCTGGGTAATTATTTTTACATTATTACATGTGCTCAGATCCTAGCTGCCTACACCGGATGACAAGAACATTTATCACTCTGGAAGGTGGTGTAGGGGGGCTGGTGTGGTTGGGGGTGCTGGGACACCCAATAGCACGCGGCCGGGGAGAAGATAAATGACAAAATGAAAGCCCTCACTGCTTAAATTGTTTCTGTTAATTCTCTTTGGGAAGATTTATGGGTTCATTTATCGATGCGTGGCCAAAGATGTGCGGCAGAAGTCTGTTGGTGTTGGCGCACAGGTTTGCACGGAAATTGCACAAGCGGATATTGGTAAACAATCAATCCGTCAGATGTCTACCGGCGTGAGAGACTGACGCTGGGTTGTCTGCCAGATGCAGGCTTGATCAATGTGTCGGTGGTGGTTCACGATGTGTGAATCTTGGCTGGCATTACATCAGAAGAACAGCGAACAAGAATAACAATACGGCACGTGATATTTGTCGAATATATCCATGGATATAGTCTTGGAATATCTTGGAATATTAATAGTTGTTTTATAGTGTTGGACCAGCAGACCAAAGGTTCCTGGTTCAAACTCCAATATCCAACCCTGACGCCCTCAAACAACTCAATGCTTTTGGTAAAAGTGTGGGCTAAACGACTACACATAAACATGAACGCTTTGCGGCGTTAAACAGTAACAGCGATCCTCACCTTCCGTTGCTCATGAGACCTCCGTCAACTCTCTGGAATGTCACTGTGGTCGGGGAGGTAAGAGAGGGGAGAGAGGGAGAGAGGGGGGGGGGGGAGAGAAGAAGAAGAAGAAAAACAGAAAAAGGACAGAAACATTACATTTCAGTTTTTTCCCCCCCTCCTCGCATCCTCCCCACAGAACTCCAGAACGGAAACACATGCTTGTATCCACAGCGAGGAACACGACGACCACAACAGGCCGTCACCGTAGCCCGCCGGTTTGCCCTTGTCCCGGCCCGTCCTTCCTAGGGCTCGTCTGTGGCGGTGGCGTATGCCTGATGGATGCACTAACAGAGGGAGATGTCCGTCCCCCCCCTCCCTGACGGAGAGGCAGCGTCCGGGACCCCGCAGATTGCTTTACTCTGCATACGCTCGCCGGCTCCTCGTATCAAGGACAACCGCCGCCGCGGAAAAACTCATTTCATCTTTATTTTTTCCTCTCTCTCTGGTGAGTTATTATCAGATTTGTGATTAAATCTCGGCCTAAAAATGATTAGAGAAGGCACAGGTCTCATTAATCAGGCTGAACCCTACCACCACCACCACCACCACCACCAGCAGCAGCAGCAACATCACATCACCCCACCCCCCGTTCTGCAGGCATGACAGCTGAGTTACTGATCCCTCTAGAAGGCACGGGACACCCCCGCACCCTGCACCCCTAGAAGCCGTAGCCCCTAGAAGGTGGTTTGGGGGTGGGGGGGGGGGGGGTACCATTCCATTACAGTGATCTATAGATAATAAGGCTTGCACTTTGTCAACACATAGTAAAGCCTATGGCTCAGCCACACAGGGACGCCTGCCAGCCATCCATTCAGGCTCTGTTCAACAAGCGCCGCGACAGGCCGACATCACAGAGTGCTGAGCAGGTGAGAGGGAGACACTTCAAGGGTTGACAGGAAATACAAAACAATTATCAGAGTTGGGGGAATAACCTTATGCTAAAGAGATGGAGGGGTAGGAGAGGGAGGGAGGGGGAGAGAGAGAGAGAGAGAGAGAGAGAGAGAGAGAGAGAGAGAGAGAGAGAGAGAGAGAGAGAGAGAGAGAGAGAGAGCATGGTTGATGTGTGATGAGATGAGGAAGGAGAGAAGAGCATTCATCCCCTCGTGTCTCAGTCAGGCTGGTTCTGAGACAGGCCCGAACCGGTCCCGACCGGCCCGGACAGGCCAGGGGGGGAACGAGGGGCTTTCCAGGGCTGACGCAGGGAGCTTAATGAGGAGCAGAAGCTCTTGGAGATCAGCGACAGAGCTGCTCACCCCCATCTCTACTTGCGTCACCGACCAAGACTATTAGTCAGACATAATGCAATATATTTGTTTATGCGTATTTGTATTGTATTCAATAATTCAATATTGTGGTCAATTAAATCCCATTTATTTTAACTTCTTACTTTTGTTTATTTATTTGTGTGGTGCACCTGTGTGACCCCTGCTCTAATTACTACAAAACATAAACAGACCTAGAATAATAATCCGCTGGAACCCGCTATGCTAGCGCTGCCGGTTTGTCCATTTGAATACAATAAAGCTCTAACAGCTAAAGACTGAATTCCTGTTGGGTTTTATTTTTCAGACCACAAAGCTGTTTCTCTTTGTTCCATCTGAGTCCAGGAAAGCTGAGAAGAGAGTGTGAGCGACGGAGGAAGAGAGACGGAGCCATCAAAAAGAGAGGGCCAGGGAGAGAGATAAAGAGAGGGTGAGAAAGAGAGCGAGGAAGTAAGAGAGAGAAACCATTTGAGGGATAGACGAAGAGGGAGGGAGAGGGAGTGCACGCAAGGGAGAGAGCCAGATACAGCTTAAGAGAGAGGGAGCGGGAGATAAGGCTGATAGAGCTAGAGCTAGAGAGAGAGAGAGAGAGAGAGAGAGAAAGAGCGACAGAGACTAAGAGAGTGAGATACAGCTAGAGAGAGAGACAGAGAGACTAAGAGAGTGAAATACAGCTAGAGTGAGAGAGAGAGAGAGAGAGAGAGAGAGAGAGAGAGAGAGAGAGAGAGAGATAGCTTGAGTGAGATACAGCTAGAGAGAGAGACGGAGAGACTAAGATACAGCTAGAGAGAGATAGAGAGCAAGCGTGAATGAGAGAGATACAGCTTGAGAGAGAGAGAGATACAGCTTGAGAGAGAGTGAGAGAGAGATACAGCTTGAGAGAGAGAGAGAGAGAGAGCGAGAGAGAGAGAGAGAGAGAGAGAGAGAGAGAGAGAGAGAGAGAGAGAGAGAGAGCAAGCGTGAGAGAGAGAGAGAGAGAGAGAGAGAGAGAGAGAGAGAGAGAGAGAGCGAGAGAGAGAGAGCAAGCGTGAGAGAGAGCGCAAGAGGATGCAAGGCAGGGCGTGTAGGACAGGCAGGGCCTCTGATGTCCCTATCAGTGCTCGGACACATTTCTGAGCCCGCCACGGCAAGTCTTTCATGTCCCGGCGACGATGACGTCGTCCGCATGGCAATGCCTCCCCCCCCTCTTCCCCCACCTCCACACTTCTACCCCTCTCCCCCTGATAAGCACTGGCTCCAATATGAATACAGATTAATCCCCTTTAATAAGCATTACGGCCAGGAGGACATCATCGGCGGGTATAAAAATTCCATCACATTTCTCCCCCACCCGGCTGGCCGCCTGCCTGGGCAGAGCGGTGATTTACACCTGCTGTGGTGACAGCTTTAGGGGGAGAGGGGAGGGAGAGGAGAGGGAGGGGTACTCCTGCTCTCAGTACATCACCCTGGCCAGGCGATGGGGACAGGAGCCACTAGACAGAGAGAGAGAGGGAGAGAGGGAGATGGAGAGGGAGAGAGGGAGAGGAGGGAGAGAGGGAGAGGGAGGGAGAGGGAGAGAGGGAGAGAGGGAGATGGAGAGGGAGAGAGGGAGATGGAGAGAGGGAGAGGGAGAGAGAGAGGGAGGAGGGAGGAGGGAGGAGGGAGAGGGAGAGATTCTCCTTGCCCTCATCTCTCCCTGGCACGCCGCTCAGAACTTCACCCTCTGTACCGGCTCCGTAATCAGACCCCCTCACAGCCCCTCCCATCCCTCCCCCTCCCCCTCCCCACTCTCCCGCCCTCGTCGTCCCTCGATTCGTCCTTGCCCCGCGTCCGCTGGGTCGTAAAAAACAGCGGTGACACCCGTCTCCGGCTTCTTCCAGAAGAAGAGAGGGAGGGGGGGGGGGCACCTGGCGAACTCTAACTCTAACCCGGGACGCTTCATCATGTTTTTTATGGACCCGCCCGTGTTGGGTGGTGTCCTTTGGTGAGTATATTCTGGGTCGGGGAGGTTTTGACCGCAGGCTGCCGTGGGCCCTGGATGGATGACGGGTGAAGCGTGCCCCGTGCGGTACGTGTCGAGGAATGGTGCGAGGACATGAGGTCAAAGAGTGAATCCCAGCCAAGAGGCTGTGGGCCGCCGTGGGTCTCTGTTTTTTTAAGTGGAGACCGCGCCATCGTGTGTGATGGCGTCTCTCCACTAAAAAACAGAAATGAGGAGGTAGAGCTGATGTCAGGTGAGGAACGATGACTCTGCATTTAATTGAGTCGTCCATCTTGAAATGCGATCTATCTTTTTGAAATTGTCCCCCGCCTTTGTTAAAGGGGTTTGAATGGCCGTTGGTTACGCCAAACTGGTATGTAACTTTGGTATATGAATAAAATGATATGCACGTAAGTTTGGTAAATTAACCTATGTTTGTAATTTGCCATCACGGTTAACTTAACCATGCAACACAGCATATTATCAAAAGTCCAAAACTACGCAAGACACCCATCAATGGAGGGAAAGTAAGAGGAAAAGCTGGTAGGGAGGATGACATTGAGAAAATCGAACGAATATTGAACCCCACCAACACCCAAGGACAACGTTTCAATTATGACAGTTAGGAAACCATTTTAGCAGAAGAAGAAGCAGAAGATAAAACTAATAAATTGCGAAAATGGCAAAAGGGAGCTGCACCACTTGGTACCTAAGCACAAAGACGACACACAGAACACATGGCCACACTCACACACACACACACACACACACACACACACAAACACGCAACACAAGGCATGAGATTAGGCAGGGATAGAGTTGACAGGGCCATGGTCACGGCTAACAGAACAGTACATCATGCCCTGAGTGGAGGTTTTTCGTATTCTGTAGTAGCTAAGACGGTCTATTTCCCCGTGATGCTTTGGGTTCTGCATTAGACATGACCATGAGCCTGACCAACCAAGCGTACATATTGTCATATAGCAGGGAGTGTGGGGGTGGGGGGGGGGGGGGGTGCTGGACTGGGGGAGGGCGACAAAACAGGACAAATGAACAGTACCTGCAGGGGTGAAGGTGAAGGACTGAACTGCAAAACAAGAAGACAGAGAAGTCGAGTGTTAAAGCCAGCCGAGCTTCAAGCCGTGCTGTAGGGGTGCGGGGGGGGTCTGCACACCGGCGGGTGGGGGTGGGGGTGGGGGTGTGGGAGAGCAGGCCATGCCCAAGGTGGGTGGGTGGGTGTGTGGAGGGGGGGGGGGGGGGGGGTTAGCCGTTGGTCTAAAGGAACCCAATGTGCCGTGTTCCAGCGTGCAGCACAGTCGACGGGGGAAGCGGCCAACTGAAGCGACAGCCACAGCGAGACGACACAAAAACACATAAACACATGGAACAGAACGCACACACACACAAAGCATAATCATCCCTTCAGCATCTGCAAATCCCGACGCATACACGGAACCGAAATCACACCCTCGAAGCTACCGTAACATTGGAACAGACTGCATTATGTAAAGACAAGGTGGGCTTTGGAGGAGCGCCGAATGTATTTGCACTTTGACGTCCACCAACGTTGTAATGGAATTGTTACCCGGCAGATTGCCGGCGATTACCATTGCCGGTATTGACTGGTCAAGGTCAGGGTGTGTGTGCATGTGTGTGTGTGTGTGTGTGTGTGTGGGTGGGCAGAGAGCTGGAGCTCCTCCAGCAACAAACCAGTCTGTCCCGGGTCCAGACTGACAAGCGGCACTGACCAGAGCGTCCGGTCTTCCCACTCACTACCCTCGCCACTGCCCCCAGGATGTGAACACACACTGTGGGCGGACCGGTCACAATCCCCGCCTCCCCAACCCCCCTGAAGCGTCGCACTCCAGCGCCAGCATCTGGCTCCCTTTCGAGCTGTCAGGCCTCAGGCCTCCTCACTTCGCCGCTAGAAACATCGTTAAACGTATCAGCAAGATGGCGGTAATGAGCGAAACAAAGGGAAGGAACAGCTATGTTTGTGACTTAAGAAGCAGCGCTGATCTCGGTATAAACAGAACAATCATCCTGTACAGCCCGTGTCTTAGGAACAAATAGAGATTTTCTTTTCTTTTTATCAAAGTATACTAAAGTAATCACAGGTGTGTGTATGTATGTGTGTGAGCCTGTGTTTCTACCTCGCCCAGTGTGTGTGTGTGTGTGTTTGTTTCGACAACACCTGGTCTGATTTAATCCTTGGAGTTGTTCAAGAAAACAAAGCAAACAGCTGACGGTAAATAGGAACAAAAGGAGAGGGGGGGGGGGCCCTTGTGAGTCCACTCAATCCCTTCACATCCGGCTACATCTCTATTCATATGCATTCCCATTCACTTCTATTCATATTCAATGCGGAACTCAATTTATTTCCTCCCTGTGGGTTCAAAATAAAGAAATCCATGATTAGAAGGATGGACTAATCCATTACGAGCCTACAGCTAACGATTAGTCTTAATGCACAGCTGCTGTTATTAAAATCATTCTAAACACTGTTTACTTTTCCTATACGTTCCGACTTCGATATACGATACCTCGCTCATCTCCCTCGTTCGCCTCACCAGGGTCGTGACAACACACACTGAGCGTAATGCGATTGGTCGATGCGAATCCCAGCCCCCCCCCTCTTACCTGCGTAGTTGCTGAGCCCCTTCCTCTTCTTCCTCCTCCAGTACAACCAGATGCTGAATCCCATCAGGATGACCCAGCAGGCCCCCCCGATCCCGGCGATGAAGGCGGGCTGCTTCACCACGTCGGTGATCTGCTCCGTGATGCTGTTGTTCCGGTTTCCCCCGAGCAAAATCACTTCCCGGAAGTCCTTCCCTGGAGAGAGAGAGAGAGAGAGAGTGAGGTGCCGTTTGTTGAGTGACGGTTGGAGCAGCCAATCAGAAAGCGAGAGTGAGAGCTGTGTGTGGAAAGCCGGTGTTTAATTCGACGAGTCGATTAGTTGAGCCTTGTGGGAATAATTCTTGTTGTTTTTTCGACAGAGGGGGAAGGGAAGTAAACACTGGAACTGAGTGATGATGATGATGATGATGATGTGGTGATGATGATGATGATGACGACGTTTGGCAGTCCGCTCTGAGGGTCCAAAATAATGGTGGACAGTAGCCCTCTCTGTTACGACCAATCACAGCAAGGCCTTTTAAATCTGAAGTGCCAACATATAGCTCGGCATATAGCCACTACCTCATTGATACCGTGTTGACAAACCGAAGCTCACATTATACACACTCCTGTAAAACTACACTGAGAACGTCTTGAGGCCCAACAGGAAGTGACTGCGATGAGCGCCGCGTGATCCGAGGCTTCCAGGGGAGCTGATGACCCCGTAGAGGACTGGGAAACGATTCACTCCCCTGTGTGGATCGAGATAGAAACTAACACAGCAGGCGGGTGGGGGTAGAGGGTGGGAGCCACGGTAGATCGGTAGATATCTGGTGTGTGAGGGTGAATAATGCAGACTGAACAAGACAAAGCTTAAAAGCAGGTGAGGGGAAACTGTTTGCTCAGCTCAACACCTAATTCACTCCATGGCGGCTAACACACGCACACACACACACACACACACTGACACACACCGTGTGGAATGAGAGAGAGTATCGATCTCTGATCTGAGCTCAGCTAGTCTGGGCAGATACTGTTTCCATCAGCCGGATGATATGATTTAGAGCACATGCAAGCTAATATACACACACAGGGGCATACACACAATATACACCAGGGGTTGACACTAAGGTTTCAAAAGCACTTGCCCATCGGGCAAGTACAGGTCAGGTTCAACTTGCCCGAATGTAATGTTCACTTGCCCAAATTATAATCAGAATCGTGAACGGGCCTCTTTTTGCCAGGCACCCGGCCTGGTTTTGGGGGGGCTCAGAAAAATCATCCTAGCTCAGACTGAAGCTGAATGTTAGCTTCCACACATACACATAAAAAATAACAAACTTCTCTTTGTTTACTTATTTATCGAGCGGTCACATCGTGGCATGAAGTGATTTCAGTCCACAGTTGCAACCTATTAAAGCTATCGCCAAGTTATATGTAGACCTGCATGATTTGATGCAAATGTACATAACTGAATGTCAGAGGTAGTAGCAAAGATATGTCTTTTTTAACTTTCAAGTTTCTTGTAGCTCGAACTGAATAATCACAATCGCGTTTCTAGTAGGGTTGTCAGTCACGATACTGGATTTTCTAACTTCAACACTATTCCTGGAAAAAGATCGATATTCTATACCATTTTCGATATCAGGGGAAAAGTTTTTTTCAGGAAAGAACATACCCAAAGTAAAGAGATTATATCTCCACAACTGCAAGGGCGATAATGTCATCTTTGGGCCAAAAGAAAGATTGTTGTGCAAGTGAAATATTCAATGGGGATAATACTTGGTTAAAGTGAATAAAGCCATGGAACACAGCATAAGTGGAAGATAACATTTCCACCTGAAATAATTATCAGTATCAGTTGGTCGTTATCAGTTGGGAGCGCTGTCTTACTATGAGACACAAATAAGGTAGATATCTTACAATTTTGACACCTGACACCTCTATTTAAAGTTCAGGGCAATCGAATGCACCAAGCCAAACACTCGCAAATAAATATATGGCCACTAGATTGCGCTGAAGAATATGTTTTCTGATTGAAGGCAATTTACCCTATTTCCTAGAACCTCTTATTCATTGATTGAAACACCATGTTAAGTTGCAAAATTTGGCCCAGGATACATAGGAATAATCCTGTTTATGGTGGTTTTATTCGATCAGAATCAACTTTGTGCAGACAAAATCACAAAGGGTAATACTTCATTTTTGGTTGTTAAAGGAAAAGGAGGACGTTTCTTCTTAAGTTGTTATTTGAGGAGTTTTAGTAACAGAATGATATGGTTTGGACTGTTTGGGAATAAGTGGAGGCTGAGCTTTCAGTACTATTATACAGTAGTTTGTGAGGGTCCAATTTCGTGAAAACGATCGCTATTGCTGTGCGCATGTGCACAGTTATGAAACACAAAACCGTGTTCTTGACTTCCTTGATAATTTGCCTCAATCCAAAGTACTTCCAACTGCCATCCTCCATCACTACTCATTTAACTTCTACCTAAACCGTTCGCGGAGGTGCTGCACTTGAGATGCTAGCTGTGTTGGCTAACCTTTAGCAAATCACTTCCAGAGACCGCACTGCGAGTGAGTGACAGAAGGAGGGGCTATATTCGCACTGAAGCGATGCGTGTCTGTTAACTCGCTTTCCGAGAGAAGAGAAGACAGCGCGCTGATCAATTGCAAATACTTCTATTTTGTGTGGTTTTGCGGAACAAAAGGTTGTTCTGCAGTTTCTAAAAACATTTGAATAAATAGCTTTTATATTAACATCACCCAAAATCCCTTGCCCGTTCGGGCAACCAGAAAAAATCTCAACTTGCCCAAACATTTTTTTACTTGCCCCGGGCAAGCGGGCAACCGTTAGTGTCAACCCCTGTACACTATTTCTTCCTCTCCTTCACACAAACACACACACAGACACAGACATGGACACTCACGCACACACACATACACACACACAGAGACCAACACACACACACACTCACACAGAGACAAACACACACACACACACACACACACACACACACACACACACACACACACACACACACACACACACAGAGACCAACACACACACACACTCACACAGAGACAAACACACACACACACACACACACACACACACACACACACGCACATTCATACATCTGCAAGCTTAGCCTAGCTGCTGGGGATGGATTGTGTGAGTGACATTGGGGAAATAAGAACATGCTCCAGGGCAGGCCATCAGTTATGGGTCAAATCAGCTCAATCTGCCTCTCACACGCACATACATCACACAGGCCAGGGCCACATATCACAACAGCGAGGTGTGCAGAATATGCATTAAGTCATTTCTGTCCTATTCCTCCGAGGGAAAAACGTGAAAGCGGTTATATGTGTATCCATCAACGGTCAGATATTAACGTTTTTTATCCCAGCACCAGCTCTTCATTCTCAGAATCATTTGCAATCGATGATGAAACACAAAAAAACGTTGGGATAATCCTTTGACCTCACCTATGACGATGGGCTGGGCCTCACTCTTCACCCCCACACCCGCGCTGGTGCTGGCGGCCACCTCCACCCGGTACATCACCCCCACCTGCAGCCCCCCCACCACCACCGAGCGGATGGCGGCGTCCACCGTCTTGTTGACGTGGAAGCGCGTCTCGTTGCCCAGGCACCAGATCTGAGAGAGAGGAAGAGGAAGACATGGATGAGGAGTCACTGTTAGACACATACTGAATTAATGTGGATTCCTCCAGCTGATTTGGCTTCTCTCTGTCTGTATCAAGCCCTCTGAGTTAAGGGGACCACATTTGAAAAACATTTTGAATGGACATTCAGCATTTTCACCAATCTTCACATCTCAATGTAGTACCGCTTAAAAATATTGCGCAGTTCATGCCCAAATTTTACTATGAGGTGTTTAAGCTTTGGTAAACCAATCCAAAACAAGGCAAAGTAGGTTCCTAAAAAAGGGAATCCTTTGTATTGTATTGATTGCCTATTGTCCATGATCGTCAGTCACATTAATGGATTAATGTTGATAGAAAAACCTCCATCAGATAGACACAGGACTAATTACCCAACCTATAGAAATGTATATTCATTTCAGGTCTAGGGACCTCAAGACTCTCAGGTCTTATGTCCAATTACTACTATTATTATTATTAAGTCTGATGTCTAAAGTCCATGGTCTATGGTTTAAAGTAATAAGTCTTAAGTCATAAGTCTAAGGTTTAAAGTCTTACGTCTAAGGTCTAATGTCTAAGGTCTAAGCTCTAAACTCTAAGGTGGGGATAAAGGATTTGACCGAGGCCACTGAGGTTCTGACCCAGAACAGGCCCCCCCCCCCTGGTGGTACATGTGTGGTGTGGCACCAGCGAACCTTGTACTCCTGGATGATGCCGTTCTGGTGGTCCGGCGCAGGGGGGTCCCAGGAGATGCTGATGGAGGTGCTGTTCTGGTTGCCCACGGTGAGGACGGTCACCTGCTGGGGGGGGGCACTGGGCGCTGGACACACACACAAACAACAGCATTAGAATTTGAATACATGTTTATTGATTTATTTTCTAGAGAAAAAGCTATTTTGATTGCAAAGTTATTACTGCAAGAATATGTAGTGTGTGTGTGTGTGTGTGTGTGTGTGTGTGTGTGTGTGTGTGTGTGTGTGTGTGTGTGTGTGTGTGTGTGTGTGTGTGTGTGTGTGTGTGTCTGTGTGCTTTTGTGTAAGTGTGGGCAAAATAATGCACAAGCACATAGCACTACACTCCATCCAAATAAAACTACAGATTCACGGTGAGCACACACACCGTCAAATACAACCAGCGAGCAAGACACACACGCACACGTTCCTTCCTAGAGGAGCCAGGTCTCATGAAGACCGGAGGAATGTGTCATTTGGAGGGGGATTTACATGAGTAGGCCCCTGGGGCAGATCTTAGTACTACTATGACCGCTGCTCCAAGTACCATTTCACTAAGATTTAATACCCCAGCCTCTGTCTCCAGCTCAGAGAGAGAGAGAGAGAGAGAGAGAGAGAGAGAGAGAGAGAGAGAGAGAGAGAGAGAGAGAGAGAGAGAGAGAGCGAGAGAGAGAGAGAGAGAGAGAGAGACAGAGACAGTGAGAGAGAGAGACAGAGACAGTGAGAGAGAGAGAGAGAGAGAGAGAGAGAGAGAGAGAGAGAGAGAGAGAGAGAGAGCACTTCTATTGATTTCCCCAGAGCAACAACTGAACGGGCTGGAAGAGAAGCTCAATCGGTCAAGCTAAGCGCGGATCGCTGCCCCGGCCGGGGTGGCACGCGTGGGTCAGCGGGCTTATAGGATGAAGCCCGATATCCACGGAGTCACCGACGAACAGGAAACACAGACAGAGCAAAGAAAGACACAAGAGAAAAAATAACCAGTACACTTCGAGAGGAGGAAGAGGAGGAGGAGGAAACACAGGCCCGGTAAACATATCGAGTGGCCACGATCGATGGGCCCGCGCGGCTCCGAAAACGCAGCAGGCATCGGATCTGGGGGAGAGGTTCAGGGCCGAGGGTGGAGGAAAGGGGAGGGTCCGAGTCTGTCTTGGAGAACAAGCCTGGTACGCCCGCTGAGGAAGGACGGCGGGGAAGCAGCCAATCGCGAACGACGGCCTTGCTGTTCACCGTGGCGACTACCCCCCCCCCCACCCCCCCCCTGACGCCAGCAGCGGCGAAAAGAGGGGGAGTAAGGACGGGTTAAGTAAACAACAGCAACTGGGGGTCAAACTGGAAATAACCTTTTTCTATATATATTTTCCTCTCCCCCCCCCCCCCCCCCACCCCAAAATAATGTTTTCTCATTTCCTGCGGCGTGTGGCGAGGCAGTGCCGGACGCCGTCGGCAGCCCCGCTGCTGACAGCTCAATTACACCGGCGGGCTGCCGCCGCCTCACCTCGCCTCAGTCCAAAATGGCACGTGTCACCCTGGTTAAATCGCTGCTCATCCCTCAGCGCGATTGGCCACACTGCCCCCCCCCCCCCCCCCCCCCCCCCTCATCTCCACCCCCCCCTGAGAGCCAGGAGGAACCCTGGCATGGCGACAAGATGGATGGGCCCGCGGATGAACTCGCCACCCCGGCCAGATTAGAAGCAATTCACCGAGAGGTGGGGGGGGGGGGGGGCATCTCGAGAGACATTGGAGGGGTGGGGGTGGGGGGGGGGGGGGGGGATCTTGATACCCAGGGTCTCCCGACGAATCCCAGGTGACGCTGTGAGGGAGGCGATGCCGGCGCGACGGCCATCAGAGAGCAATGTCATTCAGAGGTAATGTCAGCGCTGATTTAAAGCGCTGGATTATCACCGTGCATATTGGTGCTAAACAACACATACTCTCATTACAGGGCGGGTGGGGTGGGTGGGGGTGCGTCGCTAATAGAGCCATTAGCAGAGTGATGTAGAGCTGTTTGGGGGGCATGACCCCCCCCTTATACCTCCTAGCTCCACCCACGTGCACGTGCACGGGGGGGGGGGGGGAGGGGGGGAGGTGTGCTGGAAGCTAACGTCGCACAGGCTAACAGCCCAGTGCTAATATGCTAATACCAGCCCCTTAAGTGGTCTGGGGGAGGAGCCTAACCAGGGGAGGGGGAGGGGGGTTCCACCACACAAAACAGATGTAGGTTATGCATGTTGTGGATCATCATAAATGGGCTTCCTTCACATCCTCCCAGTGGCCAGCACCACAGTCCCTTCATCATCCTCCACCAACCGGCCAGAGGGAGGGAGGGAGGGAGGGGATATGGGGGAGAGGGGACTCCGTAATGGGGGGCAGGGGAGAGGGTGTACAGGGGCTGTTTGGGAGCCCGGAGCGACACCCCCCCCCCCCCCCAGCCCCCCCAACCAGAAGTCCACACGGACCTGCTCTGCGCGGCTTTTACGGCGTTAGCTAATGGACACCCCTAAGTTTTAATCACTTCTCGCCGCCGCGGCGCGCTATCCATCTAGGCTTTGTCCTGAACTGCCTGGGTCCCAGGGACTCTGTGGAGCCCGGAGCGGGAGGAGAGAGAGACAGAGAGAGAGAGAGAGAGAGAGAGAGAGAGAGAGAGAGAGAGAGAGAGAGAGAGAGAGAGAGAGAGAGAGAGAGAGATGGAGAGGAAGAGCGATGGAGAGGATGAGGGAGAGAGAAAGAGAAAGAGAAAGAGAAAGGGAGAGAGAAAGAGAGAGAGAAAGAGAAAGAGAGAGGAAGAGAGAGAAAGCGAGAGAGAGAGAGCGAGAGTACCAGCCCCGCCCAGCCACGGACGCAGGAGCAGGTCAGAAATAGAACGAGTGGGGCCTCTGGGGGACCAGGATGGAGACGGAGACGGAGCGGCCCTGGGAGAGGCTGAGGCATGCAGCTGGTTACAGCGGGGCTGAGGGCAGTGGGTAGGCTATGTATTGTGTCTGAGTGTGTGTGAATGTGTGTACGCATTCAAATATTAGCCAAGATAAAGAAAATAAGGTTAAGAACAAGAACGTTATTTGTCGTTTTCTTCGATTGTTGGTGTATATGTGTGTGTATGCGTGTGCGTGTGGGGGGGAGGGGTGATAGTGTGAGAGTATGTACATGCCTGGTCCCATGTCTGGGTGTCTGTTTGTGTGTCTGTCGGAGTAAGTGTGTGTAGGTTCCTGTGTCCAGGTAACGTGTGTAGAGTTGTCCAGGTGTGTGTGTCTGTGTGCGTGTGTGTGTGTGTCTTTGTGTAGTTGGCCGGATGTCAGAGTGTGTGTGTGTGTGTGTGTGTGTGTGTGTGTGTGTTTGTGTCTCTGTGTCTGTACGTGTTAGTGGGACAGCTAGGATGTGATGGTGCCTGTGGTACAGCAGCAGCTCTCTCCGCCTGGCCAGGGGAGATACGGTTGCTCTGAGGCAGAGGGAATTAATGGGGCTGTCACTTCCACAGGATGTGTAGCGTCTCCGACAGGAAGACCCCAGGAATCCTTGGACAGCACAGGGCCGTGTTCCCCGGATAAGGAACACGCTTCTCTCTACGTTTGCATTTTCTGTGTACGTTTTATTTCCCCCGTCTCCAGACTTCTACTGTTTGGCTTTCCCTCCCGGACTTGTCCTTCTTTGTTTCCATTTAGAACAGGGTTGTCAACATGTTTTGAACTGATTCAGGAGCGTGACAGGCGAATGCATTGCTGTCTGTGTAGTTGTGTGTTTGTTTTAATCGGAAACGTCAATAGAAGAAAAGTTAATGACATTTCCTACTTCAACAATCTGACGGCAAACCCTGGGCCCAACGAAGACACACCTGGGATATAGTGTGTGTAACTTTGGGTGTGAGTGTGTGCGTATGTGACTGTGGGGCACGTTTGTGTGTGTCTGTTTGTGACTGTGTCTACGTCTGTGTCAGGTTCAGGCGACAGATCGGTTTGCGTGTGTGGGGTGTGTCTGTGTGTGAGAGTGTGTGTGTCTTTGTGTGTGTGTGTTTGTATGCGTGTGTGTCTCCGTCTGGGTCTGGTTCGAGTGACAGATCGGTTTGCTCGCAGGAGTTAGGGGAGTGAGTGAGTACTCCGTCCAATCACAGCACAGGCCCGTGGCAACATGGAGGGGGGGGGGGGGGGTTGGGGTGGATCAAGAACCCCACCAATCATAAACAAAACACAGCCCAGTGAAAAGGTCAGCTGTCCTCTTGACACACACACACACACACACATACACACACACACACAAACACACGCCTTCACTATCCTCAATGTCAATAGGAGGAACATTAGATCATGACAGAAGGAAGAATGAAAGTGACCTGCGGGCTGCCGTGTCAAACCATCACTCCAGATGTAGGAGGACCCACGGATTCAGCCACAGCCCTTCTCAGTTCTGTATTGCTTCAGACGCCGCGGCGTACATCGTCCATCACTCATCCCGCTCACCTTCTTCTGTGGTGCGCGCCGTCCGCGACTCGCTGTCCATGCCCTGGAACTCGTTGAAGTACGGCCGCACCTTGATCTCGTAGACGATGCCCTTCTTCAGGGCCCCCAGCACCATGCTGCGCTCCGATGGGACCTTCACGTCCTGGCTCTGCCAAGGCCCCGGTGAGGGCAGCCCCGAGGACTGCCTGTATATAACTCTGTAGCCCTGGATGAACTGGGACTGACGGTCCACCTGGGATCAGTTCAACAAACACACAAAGAGGACACTTTGTTACGGCAGGAGTTGACGGTTCAGCAACCGGTTCAGTTGACGGTTCGGGGTTGTAGGAGGACACTGTTACCCAATCCTACGTTAATCTCTGCGTTTACCCTGTGTGCATCGAATCATGCTAATGGAACGACTGCGACTGCTTCTAGCGCGCTTTCATCGTTAGCGAAGACACTCACTCGCACAATTAGCGCCCTGACATTACCTCACACATCGAGCTACCGAGGAGCCGTCCGCGATTCTTTAAATGAAACATCTTCCATCTGCACGGCTTCTCTCATGCTAACACACCCGTCTCTCGTGGTATATAAACCCCCAGCGCTGACAACAGCACCGGAGACAAAACACAAACAACAAGTCTCAACACGCCGGGGACGAGATCAAAGCAGTGACACGTGGGTCCTTGGGAACCCACGGGGGATAGATACCTGAGAACTACAAGAGCACCACTTCCACAGAGTAGATAAGAGACCGTGCTTGGAAGGCTCCCATCACTTTGCAAACGGGTTCAACTTAAGAGAAGTTGGACCCTTTTAACCAGATGGCGTCCAGGGTGCCGTGGGGTAGGAGGGGAGAGTTGAATTTATGTGAGGAGGGAGAAGGGTCATTACTCATTGTAATGGCTTGTTAACAGTAGGAAAAGTGAGCAGAGCTTTCAAGTGGGATATTAACCAGCTGTGTTTTAGCCAGTGTGGCTCGGAGTAAATCAGCCAAACGACTTCCCGGCTCGCTGTGTAACTTTCATTAATAGAATGATTTGGGGAATAGAAATGCTGAATCGAGCGGCGGACGCTCTGTTTACGGCGCTAGGAACCTGATATATTACGGACGGCGGTGCGTTCTCATGCTGATTATACACGGCGCTCATAAAGTAGTGCTCGCTGGCACGCAGTCCGACAGCAGCCCCTAGGTGAGACGCATTACCGGGGTCAATAAACAAGTCACCGGGAGAAAATACAACAAATGTGGCTAATGTGGTTGGTTTAGAAGGGGAAACAGCCGTCTCTGCCTGCTAATGGTCGTTCTTAACACCTACGATTGGTTGATTTGCGTCGCAAATCAACCAATAGGGAGCTGCTAAGGAACAGCTGAAGGCTAGCAACTCCATGACAAAGCTACTCTGTCGATGTTTTCGTACGTCGTTATCGCCGTGATGGTCGTGGTTAGTATCGATCAACGCTCGGAAAAACTTTACACACTACAATGAAGAGGTTTTCATGGGGGGGAAATAAATGTTAATAATCAACCGCTTTTAAACATCCACCGTCTGTCTCGAGGAGAGAGGGACTTTGTGGTTTAGGGAAACATAAAAAGAGATTAAAAGGTATTCCTAGTCACATAACTCCACATATTGCCAGGCTTTTAACTCGACTGGGAATCGCCCGAGGAGGTGCGCAGCAGAACAAGACACCTGATGTTCCCCGACAAACATCTTGATGTTTATGCCATCCACCAAGTGTCTCATGTTCACTTACTTTTGAGTCTGCAATTAAAATGTTTCAAAGCGAGAACACACTTCTTAAGAGGATAACTTGGAATTTCCTACCGCAGGAGCAGAGGAAGTAGAAGAAGAAGAAGAAGAAGAAGAAGAAGAAGAAGAAGAAGAAGAAGAAGAAGAAGAAGGAAAAAAGAGAAAATGCTAGCCTGGAGGAATTGCTCTCGAGCTTCAAAGAGAAACACATTCACATCTATCCCACTTTATGACTCAGGGATGTTTAAATCAAAGACGAGGGAGGAACAAAGTTAGGAATCTGAATATCAGAGAGGGGATACATGGATTTCCCATATTCCTTCCTTCTTCAAACCCAGCCCACTGGAGTGCTCTGTTCCTCACAGACCGGAGTGAAACTTTTAATTACAGGTTCAAGCCGTACAAAATAGGACTGTAAAAAAGACGCCCGTAGTGTCCCTGATGTCATCCATTGGTTTTTACACACAACTGTTTGAGGATCGAGATTTATCTGCTTGGGAGCCGAGGAAACAAACCACATTTGGCACATAGAGGGCGCGATTTGGAGCCGGACTCACACTAGCCTACCACCAAAACTCCCTCATATTCAATCTTAATATTCAAACTTCTAAACAGAATTTAACCATCAACCCGGACCTGAATAACACATGACACGAGAACGACCATGCCACTGAGATCCTAACGGTAAGAAGAAGGAACCGACCTAGCATGGAAATCAGTCCTGTGAACCCCCTGTAGACTGTCATCCCTGGCACCCCACTTCCGAGCACAGATGTTCGTCTGTTTGTGAAGCTCAAGAAACTGAGGTCCGTTCATGGAGGCGGTTCGGACCTCCGTTTCTTGAGCTTCACAAACAGACGTTCGTCTGTTTGTGAAGCTCAAGAAACGGAGGTCCGTTCATGGAGGAGGCTCGGAAGTGAGGTGCAACACACCGTTGTGCGTACTCACCGTCCAGGTAACCTGTATGGTGGTGGGGCTCATGACCACCGGGTTGTGCAGGCGAACTATGACCTCTCCAAGCTCCTTCTGCACGTGCCTGTGGTCCACGCCCGGCGACGGGGGGCTGATGTCTGGCGAGGAGGAGAAGGTACAGAGAGAGAGAGAGAGAGGGAGGGAGGGAGGGAGGGAGGGGGAGAGAGAGAGACAGACAGACAGACAGACAGACAGACAGACAGACAGACAGACAGACAGACAGACAGACAGACAGACAGACAGACAGACAGAGAGACAGCGAGAGAGACAGAGAGAGAGATACGGTTTGGTTGAGGAGTCTGTTTTACAACATTGTGTTCAACATTTCTAATATAATAAGCCTTTGTGTATTACAAAATCTGTCCAACAGCCAAAGCATCGCTGAAGAACAGACAACTTCAATTAATTCATCTAAGAGGCTTAACATTGCAGGGATTATTACAAATTCAATTGACAAAGTCCCAATCTGTCTTCCGCATGAAAATGTCCCTTGGTTCTTCTTCTCCCTGGGAGAACAGTGGTCGGATCAGGGATTGGTGTGTGACGTCTTCGGTAACCGTAGATGCGTACGACCGTGTCAATGAGTCATGTCTGAGCGCAAACCTTAAATTGACTGCAGAGATGATGAATGAATGGCCTGGTCATATTTTCCAGCTCGTTTGCCGTTTTGCATGGCCATGTGTTTCCAGTTACGACCAATAAAAAAATAAAAGGCCCATCTACGTGATGCAATGTAGGGATGGAGACAGAGGGTCATGACACTGGGCTGGGGAGGAAAGATTGGAGCTGTTTACTGTAGCAACGATCTCCCAGCAAGGTATGATCTGAATGAATGAATAAGTCGACACTGAGATTTCGGTTTGGAATAACTACAAGCAATGTGGTGGCAAGTGTGCTAAAAAGGAAGTTATTGGAAACAGATTCATTCATTTTCCAATAATAATTTTTACAATATGAATAAGCAGATGGAGCGATGATTACAGGTTAACTGCCAACATCGGTGTTCCAACCTATCTGCTGGGAGTCAAAGAACCACAAAATCATCCTGGCTCTATACCTCCACCACATATGTAGTTGGGATGACCTTGATTGCCGCCACGATGATTCACTCTCTGCTTTTCTAAATAGACACTCCAATAGCCTCCACCAGTAACAGCGTTGGCTCGTCCCGGCCAATCGAGAGCCCAGCAGGGCTGTGGCTCAACGCTGGAGCGGCCGGCCTTATCGTATCAGTGTAATGCAGAGACGGGAGTCTGTCTGTGGCACCTTAATCCAATCTGCCCTGGGTCATTTTCTCCTGTTATCGTCATTAACATAGCAGGGATTGTTCTAACACTGTTAGTCCTTCCAAAAGTAGACACTCCGACTTTACATAATGGCCTAAGTGTGGCCATAATGGGCCATGTGGAGGAGAGGGCTGGCCTGACCTCTGTGAAGTAAAGTTAGAAAGATACCGGCTAATCGCTCTTCATTGCACGGGGGCAACAAGAAGTTTATACTTTCTACACTTGTGTTGTGTATCAGGGGCCACGCAAGTGGTAAACAGCGTCACTAGCATTAAACAATAAACCAACAGACATTGAGACACGTTTCCGATGTAAATGACACTGGAAGCTGAATCACTCCGCAAGCACTGTAATGGTTGTGTGGCATTTCTACATTTGTGGTGCCGATGTTAAAGGGGGTGTTATGGTGGGGGGGGTACCTTGGGTCCGAACAGGCTCCGACATGGGGCTGGGGTCGCTCAGGCCCTGGGTGTTGACCGCTCGGACCATGAAGAGGTAGATGGTGTTGGGCCGGAGACCCTTCACCGTGAACTGGGTGGTCTTCACGTGGTCCGCCACCGTCTGCCAGCTGTTGCTCACCGATTGGCTGCAACGACGATGTGACCGCGACGTTAACAATGGCGATACGGCGTACAATCTCCATCGCCACATACCACAAGACGAGATGACACTATTACCCCCCAAAGGGGAAATTCTGCTACAAAAATATCCAGTGTTAAGCGTAACACTGGTTAGGCTTAAGGTGGGCGGAGCTGACCTGAAGGCCTCGATGACGAAGGAGGCGACGGGCGAAGCGCCGGGCAGACCGGGCTGCCAGGACAGGGACACGCTGTTCTTGGTGACGTCCGTGACCTGGGGCTTGGAGGGGGGGCCGGGCAGCTCCATGTCGTCCCGGGTCTTCACCACCAACAGGCTGCCGGCCTCTGAGGGACAGTTGGGGGGGGAAGAGGGTGAAGGGTTGGCACGGTGACATTCACGTCCGCTCATAAAAGAATGTGATGGGAATCGTTGGCCGATTAATAGCCTCCCGAGATGAAACGATTCCAGACATTTAGGGAAGGGGATAAGGTCATAAGGGGGGTAGGGGGGGGAGGGGAAGGCGATTCGGTACCTTTGACTTCCAAGAAGGCGCTCCACGACGTTTCGCCGCTGGAACTGGCCGCCACGCAGGTGTAGATCCCAGAGTCAGAGAGCTGAGGGTCACAGATCACACACACACACACACATGGTCAGCACGTTGGTAGCCACCTCGCCAGCCATGGATATCAAAATATAAAGCGCCGGAGGTGGGGATCGATAAGCACGTTATGGGCAAACACAAACTCAGCCAGCACTGCACTAGTAAACCTTTCAAGGTGGGAAGAAAAGCACAAACCTCCGGTCTGAACACCAGTGCTATTAGAAAAAGGGTCCGTAATGGTTTCAAATCAACACAGTGTAGAATGGCCTCTGTCGAAATACACAAACAAATTCCCCTTCTGAGTGGAATATCTCTGTAACCACACGGGAAACAAGGCGTAAGCCCTCTCCTACCACTTTTACATTCACCTGCCATCTCCCATCCTCAGAAATCTTGCCATGACTGCTCCGTCCCAGATTAGCATTTGCTTTCATTCCTGCTCTTCGCCGTGCAGAAAAGCAGGCAATAAGCAAGGAGGAAGATGGAGTAGGAGTGATCTCCCCCCATGATCCACTTCCCGTCATCATAAATCCATGCGGTGTGGCTTCGCGGCTCGATCTGGCGTCGGCCAAATTGCATGTCACTGGTGAGTGGCCCAAAGTGCTGACGCTAATTTCCTAATTAATTCAATTTTCTCCTCGCCGCCCGTCCGCGGCAGTACCACCGCTCCTCTCTCCCTTATTTCCCCACCGTCCTGCCGACCACAACAAAGGAGAGGCTAATTCAGTTAGGGAGGGGGGGGCTGTGTGAGCCCCCTGGACCGCTGACAGCTGGCCTGTCTCTCCGTCCCTCCGAGGGAACTTTGCCGGTGTGTTGGGGTTTCGTGTTTAGTTATTTTCTGTGTGAGACTCGCCGTCGCGTCTTTATTAAATAAAAACGCTGGGGGTCGGGATTTTTTTTTTAAATTAAGGATATTCCAGCGAGAGAGAGGGGGCGGGGATTGGGGGGCGAGGGAGAAAAAAATGAGCTTTTTAAATCTAATACATCCTGATGGGGGGTGCGTGTGCGGCCACGTGTGTGTTTGTGTGTGTGTGTGTGTGTGCGTGCGGTGATGCCACGTTCGTGTGCATCCTATAGCTGGAGCCCGTCCAGAGCTGCCGCAGCCTAGCCTTTTAGGAGCTGTCACGCCACTAAGTGATAGTATCAAACAATTTACCCCAAAATCAATAGTGCCTATTCATCTCTTTTAAAGGCAATGTGATTCTGCTTGTCCGTCTCAGTCACACGGCTGGGCAAATCGAATCCACTAAGGGGCTCCTACGCTGAATCGCTGCCCGCTATAGAATGCACGCCGAGGGCAGCATACGCAGAGTGCATACGTGCATGCTGCATCGAGAGACAACATCAGATGAGATGAGATCACATGTGACAGCAGACAGGAAGAGTGTTGACGGACAGGATGTCAGAACCGTAGGTGTGGCTGGGGGAAGAGACGGGAAAGTGGAACACGGAGAAGGCATCGATCCCACCGGACACGACACGTTTACCCATCCACGTGATGTAATAATTCCTGGTTCAAACGCTGTATTTTATAAAACCTGGCACATTTCTGGATTACAAATTCCTTTAAGCCGGCTTCACCGTTTGACCTAGAACTATGATTAAGCATTTGGGTAACGAAACCCCTTCTTTAGCTAAACGCAACCCGCTCTTTAGCTAAACCTATTACATTTTTGCATGTATTTGCATCCCGTTAAAGTCACAGGTACAACACAAGGATAACACCACAAATGACGCTCATAGCGTTCCCAACTCGGTACAGAGCGGGCCCTTCTTCAACACAGCAAAACAAGGTCAAAGGGGTTCTGCAAACAAAGGCCTGCACCACTCGCACCGTGGGTAGGCAGTGGGGCTGGCGCGATACTTCAGCTATCATTACAGGTAGCACTCACAGGGAAGGTGTTATCTAGAGCTCAACACCACAGCAGGTGCCTCACCTTGACGCTCCTGATCTGGAGGCTGCCCAGCTCCTGCAGGGACATGCGCGGGTCCTTGCCCAGCAGACTGACTCCATCTTTCAGCCAGCTAATGGACGGGATTGGGTCTCCGGACGCCTGGCACTTCAGCAAGGCCACGGTGTCCACCCCCAGCGTCTGATTGGACGGCCCTTGACGGATGATGGGCGGCGGCCTGTCTGTCAGAACTGGGGAAGAGGCGGTTGGTCGCGTTAGCTTAGCGTCGCGCTGAAAACTGTAATTATGAAGAGTTTTTGAAGCTGTGTTTCGCAACAAAGTGATTTACATATCAAAAACAAAAAGATACGATAACAGCAAATGGCACACATTAAAACAACAGATAACAGTACTAACGTTTGAAGGATAACAGTTAATTGTGCCGGGTTTGAGGTCAGTTTATATTGGCGCACGATTGTAATTATTTTGACGTTCAAAGAAAGACCTTGATGGAAAAACAAACAAAAAAAGTGGAATTCAAATGGTTCAAAGTTAGAAAACGTGATTAAAGAGTAATAAGGGAGTAAAAAAAGAAAATACGTGAAATAACCTCCCCACAACAAAACCAAACACGTAAGTATCGGATGTGGGCACGGAACTAGATTCATCCCCAGGTCTCTGTAATTACACCGCAATACAATGTCTTTGCGCTGGCCTTCCAGGAAGCTGGGGGAGAAACAGCTGAACACAGTTTCCAGCCGCTATTGATGTGGCGAGGGGACTCTACACAGCCCCCCCAACCCCCCCCCACCCCCACCAACACACGGACACAGACCCATGTTTAGACCCCCCTCCCCGCTGCGGCACGGTGTGGCCGCGTGGTTCCTGTCCGTTGACCCAGTGTGGGTGCGGGTAAGTACTTCATTATGCTCCACAGGGTGGTAGGCTGTCGAAACAAAAGGTGTAGCCCAGTAGTAGCGGAATTACATGAATGAAACAAAGCAATGCATGAGGGCCGCCCGTTGAGAAACACCTTTATTTGAAAGACGAAATAGATAAGTTCTTCATTATGCCCGCTGGTGTCTGGGAGCATGTTAAAACAATAGGTATAGTCCAGAAATTGAATCACATGAATTAAAAGCAGACATTTATGAGGCTGTTTGTTCGAATTGAGTTCAACAGGTTGAAAAAGGAGAGACCTTTTACTTCAGAAGAGGAAATAGTCACTGTTCCAGGAAACCAGACTGGCTTCTTCATGTGCACACTAATACGGAACTGTTGGATCCATATTAGATGGATGTATCCCTTTGTAAGGCCTCATAAATCACCTTAGGGTCCCTTGTATTAAATAGTACACGTGTCAGAGGACACCTCTTGAAGAGTTCAGCTTTCGCTGAAATATGTGGAGAAACCCTGGCATCAAAGCCGCTTCCACATTCATTAGAAGTTATGGATTCATGATTTAAGACCTTGCTGGTTCCAATTATCAAGTCTACCTCCGTAACCTTTCCACACGCCGGCTCTCTCCCCTACGTCCACCCACAGATACATCACGGGGCGAGGGCAGGAAGTAACCGCAACAGACTTGAATAACACCGCTTCGTATCACCTTTGGCCGTCCTCTCTGTCTCTGTTCACCTAATGAAGAAAAGGTTGTGCGCTCCGAAAGTGTGAAATTAACGATGAGACGCTTCGCTTGGTTTGCAAAATTCCCCAGAGTTTTCCGTCCTACTCTAATAACGAAAAATATAAAAAGCTCGGCCAATTTGAGAAAAACCAGCATCCACTAAACTAAATAATAAACACGGTACTCCTGCGAGGTGAGCGAAGTCAATGTTTACATATTTATCTCGGGTTTGCGGTCCACCGTGGTCGTCATCATCCTCTCCGCTCTTTAAAAGGGGGGGGGGGGGGGCTCTGAAGTGATGGGAGACAGCCGCTGTGATTAAAGACTGCATAAATAAACTGGACTGGCCTCGCTGTAGCCCCCCGCACGTATCCTCACCACCTGCATCAGGCCTCTTCCCCAGCCCTAATACATTTCAACCCAGGCCATTAGCGCTCTGGGGGGTGGGTGGGTAGGGGTAGGGGGGGGGGGGGGGGGGGATGCTTCCACTGTCACCGCTATCGCCCCTGAATGATTCACGGAGACACCGCGCCGGCAGGGCTCAGGCCGCTGCCCGCGCTCCGGCCCGCAGTAATCCCACACGTTTCGCTCAGAGGATCGGTATTCGTTAATGACTCCGGGGTGTTCCTTCTCTCCCCGGCGCTCCGACCAACGCATTCCATGTTTTGGGAAGCTGATCCGGGGAGGAAACGGCTGATGACGATCTCGAGGGCGGGTCTGAGGGGAGACGGTGGAGGTTAAAGGCGGGGTGGGGTGGGGGGGACGGCGATGGTTGTGATGGGTCGACGTCGTCGTCGAGAGGCTAGGCTCTCGGAGGAGGCCTTGGTCGCCACGGGTCAGGAATTTCTCATTAGGGGATCTCCTTGAAGTCGGCAGGCTTTCAGCAAAATCCACCTGATGACTGCGGCAGGTGTGGCAGGGACCTCCCCCCCCCCTCCCTCCCTCCAACCCTTCCTTTTCGGCCTTGAATGCACGACTCCCACTCTTGTATCCCCCCCCCCCCCCCCCCTTCCCCCTGAGCTACACCTGAGCCTAAACAACGCTTAGGTAAACAGAACAGGCACTGTGGCGTGTTGCTGCAGGTGATTGGTTGGCTACCCCGAGGGCAAACGACAACAAATGTTGACGTTGTGTGCGATGTTGCAGATGGATCATTACAGTGTGGGTTTAGACGGAGAAAAAGTGATTGTGCGTTGGGGCAGGGGAAGGGGGGTGTTTAATCTGTAGGGCTGTAGCGGGTCCTTCAGGAGAGCCCTGGATGTCCGTCCATCTTCCCTCCCCAACAGCCAGGCAGATTAGATGTCTCCACACCTTGCAGGACCTCATCATTCATCGTGCCGAAAAGCCCGTTGTCAAGCACTCACTTAATCACTCACCCCCCTCTTCTCCTCTCTCTCTCTAGCACACACGCAAACATAGCCACACACACACACACACACAAACTGATGTGAAAGCAAAACACACGCACATGCACAGACACACACACACAAACATATGCACACACACCTATAAAAACACACACACACACACACTTGAAAATACTCAGTTGAGTGCTGATCATTAAACCCAGAGTGACTCAAGGGCAGTGTTTCTCCACAGAAATAAAAAATAAATGTAGAACATTTTTACAAAATTAAAAAGAACTTACTAATGCAAGAAAGTAACTAGAGGCCAAGGGCAAATCCACACACAGCGGTTCCTCGCACAAAAGCAGAATTTATTCCAGCACATGAAAAACTAACACTTTTTTTAGTACACTTGCAAGACTGCTGAAGGCCAAATTCTATTTAACAGTCTCGAGGGTAAAGAAATAAGGGAATGTGTGCAAAATTAAATATCATCAAATTAAAAGCAGAGTAAAGAATAAATAGTTAGATGGGAGGATGAAAACATGTTTTTCCTTTTCAGGAGCGAAACAGCCAACCCGAAATCGAACACATCAACACATTTTTTCTTTTGGCCCTATTGGCACTTGCACAAATCTGTGTATGTGTTTTGCAACACGCACACATCTGTGTGTACTGCTTACTACCAAGTCATTTAGCAGATGCTTTCATCCCTATTGACTTACAGAGAATTTAGAAAAAAAATGAATGTTGAGGTCAGCGGTGAGCAGGTCATTAGGGCATCCTGCTCAAGGATTCTCGCCCACAGGTATTAACCCCACAACCTCTTGGCTGGGAGTCAAACTGCAAACCTTTAGACTATCCTGCATCCTGTGAGTGTGTGTGTGTGTGTGTGTGTGTGTGTGTGTGTGTGTGTGTGTGTGTGTGTGTGTGTGTGTGTGTGTGTGTGTGTGTTTGCGTGTGTTTATGTTGGTAGCTGCACACATGTTTATGTGTTTGTGTGTGTGTGTGTGTGTGTGTGTGTGTGTGTGTGTGTGTGTGTGTGTGTGTGTGTGTGTGTGTGTGTGTGTGTGTGTGTGTGTGTGCACCTGCATACGTATGTATGTACATGTGTGTGTGTATGTGTGTGCCTACATGCGTGCCTCTGTGCGTGTGTGTGTGTGTGTGTGTGTGTGTGTGTGTGTGTGTGTGTGTGTGTGTGTGTGTGTGTGTGTGTGTGTGTGTGTGTGTGTGTGTGTGTGTGTGTGTGTGTGTGTGTGTGTGTGTGTGTGCGTGCCGCCGCCCTTACCGTCGGTCACCTCCAGCTGAGCCTTGGCCAGGATGCTGCCCGCCACGGTGAGCGCCTGGCAGATGTAGTAGCCGGCGTCGGAGCGCTGCACCGAGCCGATGGTCAGGGCTCCGCCCGGAGACACTGAGAAGCGGCTGTTGGGCTGCTGGGGCTGGTTGGGGAACAGAAGGTTCTGGAGACGCAGGGAGAACACGCAGATCAGCAGGGAGAACGTCGTGTTGGTTAAGGCAGGCCTATGCGCACGCATATGCACACACCCAGACACACACACACACATTATTGTTTCTTTGCTTATTCTAGTTTGATTCCACAAATTGCTCGATAAAGGGTGGACGTTCTATTTGTCCTGTCCTATCTGATGTAGCTGTAGGTAGTGGATTTAGTTCAAGGGCTGAGGATCACATTGAACCCCATCTAACCTCCACCCATATTCTCTGCTTCCCCCGTCACACAACCTCTCCCTTTCTCTTCCAATCTCCTCCTTCTGCTTTATCCTCCGAAGAAGAGGGGATTCAATTACGCATTAATGACTTTAACCACGAAGTGATGGAGTTTTTTTAATTAGGCCCCGATGTATGTCTCGCACATGATAAATGTCTGCTTCGTTGTGCTCAAGTGTGACAAAAAGGCCCCCTTCTCTCGCCTAATTACTGTACTCAATTACGGCCTTAATTTGTTCTTTTAACAAATACCTTCATATCTAATTTAAGTCAGCGTGGGTGAGAGCGAGGACGGCGGTGGCTGACAGTGATGTGGGCTAGCCCATCTGTTTGGGGGGGAAACTATTTGTAAGACTTGTCCGATTGAGAAGCCTGCTTCCGTAATCACAGCAGTAAGACATGGGCGAGCTGTGAAGGAGCTCACAGCATGCGCTGCTGAGTCACACGGACACTAGGTCACCGTCAGAAGACAGAGTCGTGCTATGAATACACGCCCATGTTTGGACTTCCTGCAGGGGCCTGTTTGTCTGCTCGCTCCAGTGTGAAGCGTACTGCTGTAGTTGTGGGTCGCCATGGAGTGCATGCGTGTGCGTTGGTTGTGTGTGTGTTTGTGTGTGTGTAGGTGTGTACGTGCATACGCATTTTTGCCTTATTGTGCATTCTTGCCGATGTGCGCATGAGCCTCGATGTGTGTGTGTGTGAGTGTATGTGCATTTGTGTGGGTGAGTATGTATTGCTGCCTGTGTGTTCGGTTGTGTTTGTGTACGTGTTAACCTCTGTGTGTGTGCATGCCTTTGTTTCTGTGTGGGTGCCTGTGTGTGTGTGTGTGTGTGTCCATGCCTGTATGTGCGTGTGCAAGAGCATGTCTGTAGTTGTGTACGTGTGTGTGCGTGCCAGTGTCTGAGCAATCCTTTTTGTGTGTGTGTGTGAGTGTGCCTGCACCCTAGCCAGTGTTGAATCATATCTCTGGCCCATCTACAAGCCCCTGCAGGCTCCTAATTGGTGCTGTTATGCTGCGCTGTGAGGACACACAGGTATTTGAATGAGTTACCCCCCCCCCCCCCCCCCCCCCCCCCCCCCCTCCCCCCGTCTCCAAGCCAGGGATCGGGATGGCTCTTATCAGCAGCCGGGTCAGGGAGGAACTGATCTGAGGCGGGCTAGCTCATCACACCGTCGCTTAGTGGCTCCCTTTGATACTCACAGCTTACCTGTGATTAAGATAGGTGTAATTATTTTAGAATTTTGTAGTGATTGTGTGCGTGTGCGTGCGTGCTTGTGTGTGTCATTATTTCCGTGCGTAGTAATGTTTGTGTGTGTGTGTGTGCTTGCGTGGGCGTGTGATTCTTTTAGTGTTTTTTTAGCGCTTTTGTTTTTGCGTGTGCGATTCTTTGTACGTGTGCGATTGCGTGTCTGTTCCTCGGCATGCCCTGGCGAACCACCACTGAGCAGGCCCTGGTCTGGACATGAGTGAGGCGGTGTATACCCCACGGCATCAGAGGAGCAGGTGTCCTCACAACAAGCTGCGACCGCCTGCCCGTGAGGGGTTGAGTGCAGCGCGGTTAGGCGTGTTTGTTTTGCCTCACCTGGCTGCCCTCCTTCTGCCAGAACACGGCGGGCTGGGGGTTCCCCTTGGTCTCACAGGGGAAGGTGGCCACGCGGCCCTGCGCCACGATCTGGTCCCTCGGTCGGATCACGAACTGGGGGGCCGCTGGAGGGCGAGGGGAGGAAGGGAGGGGGTCAAAGGTTAGAGACGCCACTGTTAGAGGAAGCCCGGCCCCCCCGTGTGAGTGTGTCGACGTCTTGACTCAGAGGTCGGGGGTTACGAGTTAACCGTGAGGGAGTGGGAGAGGGCTGGGGGGAGGGCAGGGAAGGGGGTTGAGGGGGTAGAAGGTGAGAGGAGGCTGCAAGGGTTTGCTCTCCGTTCAGGAAACGACAAGCACCGCCGAAACCGACGCACAGAAACACGGAAAACGCCGTGCATGGGTTCCATGCAGCGACGGCCATCGTGTTTCGCGCCCGGCCTGCAGCGAGACAAAACACAAGCGCCAAGGACACTGCCCATGGCTTTCCGTCGCCATGGTAACTGGGTGTTTTTTTTTTTGTTGTGTTTGGCCATTCATTCTGAGGAGAGGCTGAGGAAGCTAGAATGAATGGCGGGTCAACGTCTCGCGCGTTCACAAGACAAAAAAAGCTCCCACTGATACAGGGATGTGTTGGAGGAGACTTTGATATCTAATGTATGCAGAGGTGCAAGCCAAGCCTGGGGTAGGGCCTCGTAATGAGCTTAACGTGGGCTGGTCTTTGAGGCGCTGGGCGTTTTTCATCAAAGGATAGCTCTTACTAAAAGACAAGGTCAGACGAGGCGTCTCGGATAAAGGAGGAGACACAGAATGAAGTGGGATGGAGAGTGAGGGAAAGAGAGAGGGAGAGGGAAGGAGAGAGAGAGAGAGAGAGAGAGAGAGAGAGAGAGAGAGAGAGAGAGAGAGAGAGAGAGAGAGAAAGGGAGAGAGAGAGGAAGAGCGAGAGAGAGGAGAGAGAGAGATAGAGAAAGAGAGGCAGAGAGTGTGAGCGAGAGAGAGAGAGAGCGTGCGAGAGAGAGAGAGAGAGAGAGAGAAAGAGAAAGGGAAAGAGAGAGAGAAAGAGAGACAGGAAGAGCGAGAGAGAGAAAGAGAGACAGAGAGTGTGAGCGAGAGAGAGAGAGAGAGAGAAGAAGAGAGAGAAGCGTGCAACGGACTGCAATTTAAAAACACAACCTCACCCTCACAAAGAAAGGTGAGCCTTCAAAACACACAGCCTCTCTTGAAACACTCAACTATCCTGTTTGGAGGACCTCTGTGGTCTGAGGTATGTCCACTTCGCCTCACCCTGGTGATCCAGGAATGAGGCAGACATGTTGGAATGGCAGAGCAAGGCGATAGAGACGTTGGTTGATAGTCTTTAATATGTGCTCCCTCACTCCCTACACACCACCACCCTGCAACAGACACCTCCATACGTATCCACTTCCAACAGCAACACCCACCCCAGGATTCTCCAATCAAGCAAATAGTCATTAATCAACCTTTTTATACAGGGGCCGGTAATAGCACCTAGTGTGAGAATATCATTCAGTTATAACGTTTTATAATTACATTTTATAATCCTGACACAACATCTCTTTAAAGGCAATCTCTGTGTGACTGCACAGGCTATCGTCCTTCCCACGTTCTGATGTTTTTCAGTGGATAACTAGGCTATGTTAATAGCAAGAGTAAATAATTCCCGACCTTGGCCCACTTCAGAAAGAAGACATACTGATCCCTCGGCCAGGGTTAATACATAACTACAAGGCACTTGTTTATTCTGTGACGGTTGTTGTTAGCTTAAATCTGCGCGGCCCAGTGATGACAAACGCTATGTTTGCCACGATAAGAGATCAAATGGTCTTTCCGAGAAGAACAGGAATAAAAGGCCATCCGCAGAAACACTCGGAGCAACCGACAGCATGCCTTCCCGATTACTAGCGGAGGATAACAATAACAATCGTTAGCCTCGGAAAAACCCCAGAGAAGTTTACGACGCAAAAAATAAGTTATTCTTCCTAAGAAGTCTAACAAGCCGAGGATTGTTGCGAGGCGACGTGGCGCTCGCTCGCTCTCTCTCTCTCTCTCTCTCCACCCCTCGTCGGATTCCTCTCTAAGTCCTCGCTCTTGACGTACCAGCTGGTCCCAGTGAGGGGCAAACTCTCCCCAGTTGGCGGGTTTCCCCGTGTAATCCCTTTTTTCGGGAGTGTGTATTTGTCAAAGACACACAGAGCCCGGAATGCTACAGATGGCTACAGATTTACAGCCGTCCCTTCTCTGGCCCTCGCCGAGCTGTGGTGTCTAGTTGCTCTCAAGACTGCTGGGCTCGGATACAACGCTCCTAAATCACACTCTGGCAAAGTCTCCCGTCATCCTCGACTCTCTGCTCTGCTCTACATACACACTGGCTCGATTCCACGTGTGCATTAAGACACACACGCTCTCACACACACGCACACACAGCCACACACACACACACACACACACACACACACACACACACACACACACACACACACACACACAAGCACAAACACAGATGCATGCAA
Source organism: Gadus chalcogrammus (assembly GCF_026213295.1). Taxonomy (NCBI): domain Eukaryota; kingdom Metazoa; phylum Chordata; class Actinopteri; order Gadiformes; family Gadidae; genus Gadus; species Gadus chalcogrammus. Next base: position 9,168,236 of record NC_079427.1, on the reverse strand, counting down.
GCGCACACACAGCCACCCACACACACACACAAACACACACACACACACATACAAACACACAGATGCATGCAAGCGCACGCAGGTGCACATATGCACACACACACACACACACACACACCACACATCACACATCACACACACTCACACACACACACACTCACACACACATACGTGTGTGTGTGTATGTGTCTGTGTGTGTCAGTGTGTGTGTGTGATTGGGTGTGTGTGTGTCTATGTGTGTTAACACCTGAGAACCTGGTCTCTACCACTTGCCTTGCACCTTCTCCATTCCTGACACCCTCCCTTTATCTGTTACACTGTCCTGCTCCAGCTCTTACGCATCAATGGCAGCTGTGACCGTCAGGTCCTCAAACAGCAGGCCAGTGCACAAGTGTGTGTGTGTGTTTGTGTGTGTGTGTATGTGTGTGTGTGTGTGTGTGTGTGCGTGTGTGAGATGCATGATGTGTCGTGTGAGTGTGTGTGTGTGTACTGTGACCCCTACAATGGGTCAGGCAAGGGGTAGATGTAGGAAAATAATGGTCAGACGACAGCTGTTCTCTCTGAACCATGTTCATGCCCCCCCCCCCCCCCCCCCCCAGCCCCTATCCCCCCCCCCACCCCCATCATCAACATCACCCCCAGCGCGCTCACCCCCTTACACACACAACCAAGACCACCACCCTCACAGCAAGTACCGTAAACAGCGGTCGTCCAATTAAAACATTACTTCTGATTTCATCTCAAGAGTTGCACTTCACCTCCTGATTAGCCCCGCTCCTCCAGCACCTCCTCCACCACACCTCCACCCCTCCTCCACCACACCTCCGTTATAATTGCACCTCATCTCGGCTCTAGACTGCCCTACTTAAAAGCCGAGGAGCACTCCTTCCTGTTTCAACTTGATTAGCCTGGACCATTGTTTACCCTTCTCCACCAGAGGTGCACCGCGGCGGCCTGTTTAACGGCCTCCCTGCCGGCCCTCCTCCCCTGCATAATGTACGAGCGCAGAGAGTATATACAGTATATATATAAATATATATGTATCCCTCCGATGGTGGAAACTATCTGAGCAGAGGAGACAGGGGGGGGTGGGGGGGGGCAAGGCGGGCCTGGGGTCTGGATCTGGTGGAACAACAAGAAGAAGAGGGGAGCCATTCACACACATACACACACGCCGGCACATGCGCACCCACACACACGGACGCAACCATGCACACACCCACGGACGCACACGCGCGCGCAGGAAGGAAAGGGATCAAACGCGCGGGCCGGATCAAGGGGAGCTCCGCGTGCGGCGGTCCCTCAGCTTGGCTCAGGGCTGACTCAAGCTGCTCGCCGTCTTCCTTCAGAGGGCCTTAATGACATGTGAGGGGCTCCTCCTTTCACCACCACCCCCCCTTGGAAACACATGATCAGAACCCCTTCCCCCCCATATTTAATTCATGACCAATCACATCTGCTGCTCCTCCAGGCTGCAGGAAGCCGCGGTGGCCCTGCTCTGCCGAGAGACAGGGTCCTAGTACACGCTCACACACACACACACACACACACACACACACACACACACCTACACACTGTGTGTGTCTGTGTGGGCATTCTTTTGTGTATATACACAAAATATACAAACACATATGTTTGTGTGTGTGAGAGTGTGTGTGCGTGTGTGTGTGTGCGTTTACATTTGAGTTGTGCCTACAAACTCTCAGGGATGAGTGTGTCCCTTTCCCCAAGGCGAGCTCAAAGTGTCATCCTCTCACATTTCCGTGCGGTTGACGGTTGTCGGTGACAACGGAGGCAGGAGGCACCGCGGGTCCCGCCGCCGAGCCGGGAGCCGCCCCCTTCCTGCCAGTCAAGCCCGTCCAGACACCCACCTCTGCCCCTTCCATCACACGCCCACCCACCTCCCCCCTCTCCTCACGTGGGGGGGGGGGGCTCCACGCCTGCCCACCGCCCTGGAAAAACCTTCTCCAGACACACCGATTCCCTCCGCCGCCACGCCACGGAACACGATATCCACCCGCAAACAACACACACACTTCAGATCGTACGGCGCCGCCACCGCCCGCCGCCGCCCTCACAGACGCTACGACTAAAGAACAGCACATCCAGGCACCGGGCGGCTACATCCCTGCGGCTCAGACGGTCCGAGGGCCGGGGATCAGAGAGCGCCGGTCCTCCCGAGGCCCGAGTCCTCCGCATGGCGCTCGGCAACGAGAAGGAACAACAGAGGAGTGGCGGGGCGAGCGCAGCAGGGGGGCCGTTAAGGAGAAAACAGAGGATAAAGGCTTTGCGGCTTCAAGCCTGTGAATGTCGTCTGCGGGGCTCAGGGGGGGTTAGTTCAAACGCGGTTTGAGGTTCGCTTTTGGCTACAAGAGAAAGAGAGAGGGAGAGAGAGAGGAAGAGAGAGAGAGAGAGAGACTACGATCAGAGTGAAGGAGCTATGTTGTTCTAACACGGCTGCGTTGGTTAGTCGTTGGACTAACCTACCCATGAGGTTTGATGCTGCTGGTTAGTTGGTATTCAGGCAGTGGGATGCTGGTTGGGCAGGGGAGGAGGGGAATGGGGTGGGGGGGGGCGGTTGGGTTGGTTTGATGGTGTGTTAGAAGCACATGCAGCATGGAGTCAGAAGGATGGACACTTACCTACGGGGCGAGCTGCAGACACAATAATGGAGGGGTGGATAAATACACAGAAACACACATACAAACAAACAAACAAACAAACAAACAAACAAACAAACAAACAAACAAACAAACAAACAAACAAACAAACAAACAAACAAACAAACAAAAATAACGCACGGACACACACACGATAAATAAGAAAAGAAAAAATCATGAGAGGAGCAACGGAACATAAAGTAAGACAGAAGAACTCAAATTCAGAATGAATGACATGTGTGCGTCTGAGGAGACACACACTTTCGGCAGAGCATAAACATGACAGAGGAGATCCAGTAGGCGGCCATTTTGTTTAGCAACCTTGATCAATCTTATTGATGACCTGGCGTGTCTGTTTTTAGCGCCCCCAGGTGGTAAAATATATCACCACTGGTGGAGGTACCTGGAGCAGCTGTTACCGCAACCTACTGGATCCCATCCGTGTGTAGTAATGTAATATCACACGCTGCAGGTGTTGTGCGGGGAGTGTGTTTGTGTGTGCGTGAGACATGGTGTTTGTTTATCATAAGATGCTGATGTATTAAAAGAGGGCGGGGCATCAAGTCAGAGTTAAAGGGATTCAGGAGAGAGAGAGAGAGAGAGAGAGAGAGAGAGAGAGAGAGAGAGAGAGAGAGAGAGAGAGACAATGAGTGGAAAGATGTATCATTTATGTAAACATTTGTACATGCATTTCCAGAAGTAAAAACTGCTGCATACGTCAGGGGACGACGACACACAACCCATAACCAATACGTAGGTCTCTCTGTATGTCTATGTAATATCGCAGTAGCTTCAGCTATAAACCCCCGACGTTCAAAAGGGGCTGAAAACTGCAGCGGTCGCATATAGCTCGTCTTGCCTCCCTGCGGGGAGCCTATACGACATCAAAGCTTAAAAAAAAAAAAGGGAAAGACATAAAAAGGCCTGGTCCGGCAGGACCGAGACGTGAAGCCGGGAAGAGGCGCTCCGAGGGCGGAATTACGGCGGCCAGAGTGTTTTTATTAACCCGGGGAACCCGCGGCGGCGGCGCGGGGGCCGTGAGCGGTGTGCACCAGTAAACTGTGAAATGGGCCCCGTCAGCGGGGCGGCTGGGTGGCTAGCTCGGAGGCTAGCGTAGCCGCAGAGCACCGCCAGGCTACGCGGGGGGTGGGGCGGAGGGGGGCGCAGGCTGGAGGGGGGGTAGAGGTTTCTGTCTACGCTGCACTCCGTAGTGTGAATAATTAAACAGATTCATAGACTGTCCGTGTGTCTCTCTCCAGCCCGTCCCCCCCTGCGGCTCTGAGAGAGGGGGAGAGTCGACTCCTTCGTGTATCTGTTTGTTTGTGTAGGAGGAGAACAGGGGAGGAGAGAGAGAGGGAGAGAGAGAGAGAGAGAGAGAGAGAGAGAGAGAGAGAGAGAGAGCGAGACAGAGACAGACAGAGAGAGGGAGACAGAATGAGACAGGGAGAGACAGGGAGACATAGAGAGAGAGAGAGAGAGAGAGAGAGAGAGAGAGAGAGAGAGAGAGAGAGAGAGAGAGAGAGACCGAGACAGAGAGAGAGTGAGGCACTAAAGCCTTTGGATCTCTCTGGAGGTTTCGTTGTGTATGTGTACCAGAGGTTATGGCGGTGGCGGTGGGAATAGGAAGTGAGGCGGTTACCGTGGCGACGGCAGCGGTGCGTACGTACCTCTGACGGTGAGGGTGGCCGAGGCCTCCAGCTTGCCCACGCGGTTCTCCGCCACGCAGGTGAACGTTCCCTCGTCGGTGGTGGACGCCTTCTTCACTCGCAGGACGTAGTCGTCTTTGTCATACTTGATTTCATACCTGACAACGACAAAAAGCGGGAGTTAGGATTTATTTCTCTGTGTTTTAAATTGCTTCTGTGTTTCATCCAAAGCAGCTTTGATCAAATTCAGGGAAATTCATGTCGTTTCGTTTAGGTGCTGGCAGGGGTTCCGGTATTTTTGCTCAAAGGGATGCAGACATCGTGGGGATTTGAACCCAGCACCACTTTTTTTGGCCGAGAGTCAAACCGCTAGTATCGCTAACCACGTCCCTGTAGCCTGCCCCCCTGTAAGAGAACCAGATGCTGAGGAAACATGTTAAGAGGAACAGAGAGATTTCTTGATGAAGGATGTGTGTGCAGGCCGGTATTTCATGGAAGTCTGTTAAGCTATTTGGCAGGAGGCTTGAAGAAGTGGAGCCCTTCCTGGGGACGTAAACAGGGCTGAACAAATGGAGATTGGAAGGAAGGAGAATCAATTATTCATCAATGACACGCAGAGAGGGGGAAAAGAATCAGCATTCAGCTAGACCTGATACTACAGCGAATTCATACAGTACGTGTGTATGTGTGTCTGTGTGTGTGTCTGTGTGTGTGTGTGTTTTTAGCAAAAACTGCATTTCCCCCTTGCAATTGTGTTGAAGTTGTATGTGTGTGTATGTGGGTATGTATGTGCATCAATGTGCATCTGTCGGTATGCAAATATTAAGTATGTGCGTATGTGTGTATGTATATCTGTCTCTGTGTTCAAACCCGTGAGTTTGTGTGTGTGTGTCTGTTTCTCTGTGTGTGTGTGTGTGTCTGTGTGTATGTGTTTGTATGTGTGTGTGTGTGTGTATGTGTGTGTGTGTGTGTGTGTGTGATTTGAGTTTGTATGCCCGTGAGTGTGTGTGTGTGTGTGTTTGTGTTTGTGTGCGTGTGTGTATGTGTCTGTATGTATTTGTGAGGCATGGGCTGTTGTGTTGTATTTGGAGAGAAGGCACTACAGTGTGTTAGTGTGTAGCGGCGTGTTGGTGGGAGTCAGTGATGTGTCCCCGGCTCCCCCCCCCCCCCCCCCGCAAGCTGCTACAAGGTGTATAAATAAAGCAGTATGGATTATACACCTCACTGCAACACACTGGCTTAACATTCATTCAATAATCAATGTCACTATGTGGTACGTTACAAAAGCGCAGATAACGAGATTTCTGCGGACACAAAACAGTGGGGCTGCATTCATGTTGTCAGAGTTTTCGAGTGAGTGTCCGCGAGTATGAGGGAAGAATAGGGGCTCCACTTCAACATGAAAACTACTGGGTTCGATTCCCAAGGTACACAGTGTACAAGTAGCAGACAGCCTTGAGCAGGCCGCCTCCTCCCTCCCACCTCCTTAACCAATGGGCCTGCCCCCACTGAGTGGTGCTTGATCGAAGGCTCTGCTAATCAACCAAACCCTGAATAGTCGTGCGCATCACTGTTGCTGAGGCAGTGCACTGTGGGATGAGGCAGTGCACAGTAACCATAGTGACACGGGAACACCAGACTCCACTGCAACCCCATCAGGTGAGGCAGGGATGCCTGCCGTCCGTGATCCCCCCCCCCCCCCCCCCCCCCCACACACACACCTTTCTCTGTTATGACATTTCTTGCGAAGCCATTGAAAGGCTGCTTTCCTGGGGGGACTTTCCAGCGCTATGACTGCCGGCTCGCCCTCTCCTCACCACACTGGTACTTAGAGCAGCGTTCTAATGATTATTTGAGGTTGACTGCAGGTGGACCCTGGGATGTAGGGCTCAGGTGAAGGGGGGGGGGGGAGGAGAGAGCTGAGAATGGGATGGAGCCGCGCCCCGGTCTGACGGAGTAAACACATAATGTCACAGAAATGATGTCGCTCAGACACACTTTACCGCACCCAGCCTACACACACTCATACACTTATCTGTGGACATATAAACAGGCACACACACACACACACACACACACACACACACACACACACACACACACACACACACACACACACACACACACACACACACACAAACACACACACACACACACCTCAACTTGATTGACAGGGGAGAGTTTTGTGAGGTTACAGGGGAGAGTGTAAAGAGAGAGAGACGTAGAGTGAGGTAGAGGAAGAGTGAGTTTGAGTGAAAGAGTGGTAAAGTGATAGAGGAAGGTTAGGGTGTAAACAGAGTGGTAAAGTGTTGTAGAGGCAGAGGGAGAGAGAGAGAGAGTTAGAGAGAGAGTGGTCGAGTGACAGAGGCAGGTACAGGTGTAGAGAGAGGGGTAGAGTGCCAGAGGTAGTTAATGATGAAGAGAGAGTGCCGGCAACAGTCAGGAAGGAAAGCCAAAATGGGGTCTGTGTGCTCCATGAACCTACAAGTCACACGCCTTGACAGGTCTTGACAGGTTCCCACACACACACACACACAAACACACACACACACACAAACACACACACACACACACACACACACACACACACACACACACACACACAAACACACCTGCATGGCCGTTTCCGTATAGCTGTTAGAGCACACACACGTCCCACACACAGGACAAGGTGTGTATTGTTCCAGAGCCCTGCACCTGAACCTGGGCCCAGGTTAGCGCTAGCTTATTAGCAGGAAACCCGAGCCCAATCAATCTGTAATCAACATCATATTTATAATGGGCTTGGGTGACACAAGGAGTGGAAAATACTGAAGTTGTGGCCGCACACACAAGCACACTCGTGCGCTCAAGCGCACGCACACACACACACACACAAAATCAAACACACAGACACAAGCAGAGGAACACACGCAAACACACATGCACTTACACTCACAGTCGCACACACACACACACACACAGTCAGACACACATCCACACGCACACACACACACAGGCACACAAACAAACACACAAACACGCATATTCACTTACACACATGCCCTCACACACACACACACACACACACACACACACACACACACACACACACACACACACACACACACACACACACACACACACACATACACACACACACACACACATCCAGGGACGCATAAATAAAGGCTGGCGGAACAGTAGCTCTTTTCTTGTCGTTGCCTCTGGTCTCCATTATGGGAGGACGGTAATTACACATGTAATATGGACGGGCTGCGGAGAGAGAGCCCGGCTCTACCCTGCTGGCCTCCCGTTCCCCATCGCTGCCGGGGAACATGCACGTGCGAGAGCATGTGTGTACACACGCGCCCACATGCATGCACACGCACAAGCACTCACACGCACACGCACATGCGCAGACACACACATTCGCTCTCAGAAACACACGGGCATGCACTCACACACACACACGCACGCACACATGCACACACACACAGATCCAGCATTAGAATACAGTCATGATAAGATGGTACATTGAGATAAACCAATATCCTGGCACTTGGAGACAAGTGGCAGAGCACTCTGGGTAAGTAGCTCCCTGGTATGTCCCGTCTATGTGTACATTCCTCCAAGAGCAGGGACGGTTTACACTTACACATTAAGATTGTATCTACCTTAATCTTGACACGGGTGTAACCTGAGTCTCCCTATGTGTGTGTGTGGGGGTCTGTGGTTATAAGTGTGTCTTTTAAGTGTGTGTGTGCCAGTTGTGAGCTTACGTCGCCCACTGGATACAGGAGTGGTCGTGGCACGGTCTACAGGTGCAGGTGTGTCTTCTGAACCCAGAGTGCCTTGAATCAGTTCCTTGTTCTCGTGTCTAAACCGGTATCTGGCGTTCGCAGCGCAACCGCCTCGCCTCGGACCCGTCAAGATCCAAGGCGGATCCGACGTGTGGACGGAACATCTGTTCTGTCTAAAGAGCCTTCAGTTCTCATCTCACTCTCCCACCTGCCCGATCTAAACGTGGCTTCACGTGGACTGGGTGGAGCTGAGCTTTGAAAGTCATTTTGGAAATACACAGGGCGGCCTTATCCTCAGTTCCAGTGTGTGTCTCTCTCTCGGTTAGGCCTTAATGCTTTAAGAGGCTTTCCTCTAAGTCTATCCACCCCACTTTCCACATAATTGATCAAGATCATTCTCCCTGGCAGAGGCAGCGCTGCTGTGCAGGATCTCCTCGCGGATCAAAGATGGGGTTCTGGTCCGGTTTCCAACCCCTCCGCGGTCGGGTTTCTTCGGGGGTTTGGCGCATGGTAGCTGCCCCTGATTTGACTGAGTAACGTTTCTCCGTGCGCCAGGAAACCATGGCAACTGTGGAAGCGGTGGAGTCTTAAGTTAGTCCTTGTGGTTTGGGGCAGACGGCACGGCTCTGCTGGTGAAGGAAATATAAGACAACTGCAACTTTACACTTTTTTACTGGATGTGCTGATATCTGGGCCCCTTCGTGGGTGTGCGTGTGTGTGCGTGCTGAGCGTGTGTGTGTGCGCGTGTGAATGTATGGGTGTGCTTTCATGTTTTTTCATCCGTTATATACGTGTGTTAAATGTTGGCTATAAATGTGTTTCTTATTGCATGTCCTCGCCTGCCTGTGTGTACATTGATTCCTTCACCGCGGCAGGCATATTTTCGCAGGGTGTACTGGTCCTCTTTGTGTGCGTTTCCGCGAGGCCGTGCTAGGAACAAAGACCGCGGCTCCTTTGCACGCGGCGCGCACGCGAGGGGGAGTGTTAGCGTGCTAGCTAGGAGGATCCACGCTCCGCTCTGGCTCCGTGAGGATCAGCGGGGGGACGCTGGTGATGCATAATGAACGACACGCTGAGTGTTCTTCACGCTCTGACGAGCGAGGTTCAACAACACTGCGTCCGCAACCCGCGTTATTCACGATAGCTTAAAACGAAAACAGGCACGGTGGGCGCCCTCGCTCACACCGCGGGCAGTGGCGGCGACCCCTGGATCCAGCGGTCCTACTGCGTTACAGCAGAGCTTCAGTGGGGAGACAAGGCACGGAGACTAGCCCCAGATTCCAGCTGCTGAGTGCTGAGTGCTTGAGGTGAAGGTTCACACTGGACGGGGGAAAACTGGACGGTCAGCATAACAGCAGCAGTGCTCGTCGTGCTAGCTTTAAGAGGGTGCTTGACCAACTGACGCGCATACACACACCTCTCTGTAATATACACACATATACCTCTATATCGCTGAACACACAAATCCCCCCCCCCCCCCCACACACACACACACACACACACACACACCCATGATATGACCAATGACTGTTGTACAGTATTCAAAACAGTATAGAACATGGGTGCACACATATTTTGCTGGTAAAACACACACACACAGATGGGCCCCTCTGAGACAGAGGGCCTGCATCCAGAGGCCCTCCAAGAGCACAGAGACTCAGATACGGTAGAAGTGGGCAGAACAACAATAATGAAATGAAAAGAAAACCAAAGAAGGAGAGAGAGAGAGAGAGAGAGAGAGAGAGAGAGAGAGAGAGAGAGAGAGAGAGAGAGAGAGAGAGCGCTCTGGCCCACACACAGAGCAGGTTGGCAGTAGGAGATAAAAATATGCACGCAGAAACACGCACACTGGCCAAGCCCTTTTCTCTTGCATTTATGGACCAATAGGGGGACCTGTTCGTATAGGGGACTGCTGGTGGCTGGTACTCCCAGACTGACTGCTCAACCCCCGTTCTGCAAGGTGAACATATAAATAATACACCACTTGACCTGGATTCTTTCTACTCACCCACGACTCCAAACAAGCCCAGACATACTCCACGTTTTTCAGCCTCTCCAGGAAAGAAAACAACTAAAATATACATAAGCTACAGCTTTGGCTGTACATGAATTGCTAATGAGTTTTCCTGTGGTTCTCCGGTGATTAATCAGGACGTGCTTTGCTTCCACAGTCCAGGTAATTCGCATTTATGTTGTTGATAATGCATATTAAATGATTCTTTATTTTACCTCCTATGCCCCAAGTTACAGAGGGCATCTACACTGTACAGTATGTGCCAGGCTGTGTGTGTTTGTGTGTGTGTGTGTGTGTGTGTGTGTGTGTGTGTGTGTGTGTGTGTGTGTGTGTGTGTGTGTGTGTGTGTGTGTGTGTGTGTGTGTGTGTGTGTGTGTGTGTGTGTTTGTGAGTGTCCCCCAATATGTACATGCGTCTGTGTGTGTATGTGTGTGTGTGTGTGTGTGTGTGTGTGTGTGTGTGTGTGTGTGTGTGTGTGTGTGTGTGTGTGTGTTTCTCCTAGGAGGCTGCACAGGGCTTCAGAGAGCATTAAAAGACCTGTTTACTCAGCTGCAGCTCGATTACCCTTCCTCCCAGTGTGAAAGTTGCACAGCATGCACGGCTGCACATACACGTACATACACACACACACACACACACACACACACAAAATCCGGCACCCACGGACGTCAGCAAAAACATACACACAAACACACACAACGAAACACACACACAGCACAGACATAAGCTTGGAAACACACACACAGACATAAGCATGGACACACAAACTTACGCAAGCATGAACCCGAAATCCACACACACGCACAGACAGAACAAAGAGACACACACACACACACAAAGACGTAAGCATGGACACACACACGCACAAACTTGCGTAAGTATACACAAAAAGACACGCACACACACACACACACACATTCAAACACACACACACAGTGGGGCAACACACCAAAGTGCAAGTCAGAGCAGAAAGACAACAAGGGCTAAAGGGAACGCGGCGGGGGTCTTGGTCAGTCCGCTGATCCTCGTAATAAGGACAGCATGACCTTTCAGGGCCTTTCGGACCCCGACTCCAGGGCACAAGAAATCGCTTGATCTTTTGGTTTAGGGGAGGGGGTCGGGTACATGATGTCCCCCCGTGGGTAGAGCCCTGCCTCCCGCCGGAGACCACAGCCCCCCCCCCCACGTTGGGCGAGAAACAGGGTTTAAAACTCCTCAGGTTCCTGCCAGCCGGCACACGCCGCGCATCGCGCCGCGTGTGAGGCCTGGTTTCATACAAGCCAACCTGTCACTCACAGAGAAAACTCCTCTAGGTGTTTATTAGCAGAGGAGCGACTGGGACGGAACACGCCGGAAAAATGATTCACTCTGTGACGCGAGGGAAAACGCTCGCCCTCGACGCACAGCGAAGACGGCGGAAAATGTCAGAATTATAATACCGCAGTGTTTCGGGGCGAACGGCTTCAGCCTCAAAGGGGGCGGGAAAAAATTGTTTGCAAATATAAGTTGTAATGGAGGAGGCAACGGCCATGTTAATTATAAACACTGTGATAAAGATCCTTAAAAAATCAGCTGGATTTCGTCTGCATCGCTTGGGCTGACTCCCAGTACGGAGTACAACTACTGTACTTCAAAGGGAGGAAATACTAAGGCCCGGACACATGCACACACGCGCACACGCGCACACTCAAACACAACCACCCACACAAGCACAACTATTTGCCACAACTCAGTTAATTAGTACACACACTAAGCTCATATCCTTAGCCAACATCCAATCCAAAAACATAAGAACTGCTTTTATGTGTTTAGTTTGGCGCGGCGCTGCCAAACGACCGTCCCAGCGGTGGTCTAATCGGACCGGAGGAGAACACCCACGCCAGCGCGTGCTATCGGCGCGGCTGCTGTTTGATGTGGAGAGATCTGGCGGGCGTTCGAGGGCTAAAGGTGCAGCACGCGGGAAGAGAGAGAGAGCCTTCTGCTTTGATGTGACAGCGATGACACTGACAAGGCGGCGGTGGACGCCGGGGTCAGCGAGTCGCCGTGACGACCGTTGAGGCAGAACACAAACCAGACGAGCTAATGCGAACAGAGTCAGTAAGTCACGTAAGCTGCCACCCTGTTAGAGTGGCCGCCCTGCTCTGTAGCTACGTGATAACTATAGTTAGGGTTGGTACAAGTAGTCCATTCAACACTCTATTAGGTCATGGCTTTGGTAAACCTATTATGTCAGCTAACTTTGATGCATTTTGTAACTTTTAATCTATTTCGTAACTTTTAATGCATTTTCTTTAACTTTGAATGCATTTTTTTTAAATTTAAATGCATCTTATTTGATTATTACTAGAGTGTTTTTTAATGTGAGTCGCTGTGATGACTGCAGCTCTTCTCCGGGAGGGTTTCAATTCCTATCTTTATGTCTATCTGTTCTACTTGTTAATAAAGTTTTTAAGAATGATTTTTTTATCGTTTCATTTTATTCACCAGCAGCAACCTCTGGTGAACTTCATGTCAAACGGGATGCCCAGGAGATGGCTTTCACACTAATACCAAAGAGACAGACAGCACTTTGAGCTCGGAGTACTGTTGTCTAGCAGTAACTGTGTCTAGCGGTGTGTGATGCCAGTGATGGTAAATAAGAACAAACAGGCTAAATGTCTGCAGGCGGGAAGGATTATCTCCCATGATCCTCTGCTGTGAAAGGCTGGAGCTCTCCTGCGCGCGTTGCGCCTTGTACCTACGCTCACCTCAACCATCCACTCTGTTCCCCTCATCTCTGATTGCTTGCAGCATCCTGTATGTCTGTATCTGTCGACTGCTATTCCCTGTGTTCTCTCCCTTCACTCCAGTGTTCCTACCCCGGCCTGCTCCCCTGTCTGTCTGTCTGACTGGCTGTCTGTCAGCTCCCACTGTCAGCTTCCACTGTAAACTAACCGCCCCGCCTCAGCTCACTTTGTTTTTTATTATTTTGCACATCCCCCCTACTTATTAATTTCCTCACATACTGTGTTCTGTGTGTGTAACACTCTCAAGTCTGTGTATGTGTTTATCTATGTGTGCGTGCGTGTGTTTCTCTGTGTTTGTGCATCACTGGTGTGGGTGTGTGTGTGTATGTGTGTGAGTGGTGTGTGTTTGTGTACATCCTTGAGCATATCAATTTGTGTGTGTGCGCGTGTGTGTGTGTATGTTTGTTTGTGCGTGTGTGTGGGTGGGTGTGTGAGTGTGTATGTGTGAGTGGTCCGCTTGGTTCCCAATGGTTAGAGTGTAGACAGTGTGTAGTGTGTGGGTGTGCTTGTGTGTGTGTGTGTGTGTGTGTGTGTGTGTGTGTGTGTGTGTGTGTGTGTGTGTGTGTGTGTGTGTGTGTGTGTGTGTGTGTGTGTGTGTGTGTTTGGGTGTGGGGGCTGTCAACAGTCTAATAGGGCCGTCGGAGGCCCCATGGCAGTAAGGCCAGGTGGAAGCTGGCGTAATTAGTTATCCCTGGTCTGCCGTATGTGTATGTGTGTGTGTGTGTGTGTGTGTGTGTGTGTGTGTGTGTGTGTGTGTGTGTGTGTGTGTGTGTGTGTGTGTGTGTGTGTGTGTGTGTGTGTGTGTGTGTGTGTGTGTGTGTGTGCGTGCGTGCGTGCGTGCGTGCGTGCGTGCGTGCGTGCGTGCGTGCGTGCGTGCGTGCGTGCGTGCGTGCGTGCGTGCGTGCGTGCGTGCGTGCGTGCGTGCGTGCGTGCGTGTGTGTGTGTGTGTGTGTGTGTGTGTTTGTGTCCGTGCGTACATGGTATGCTGTGAACTATGATGCAGAGGATGGCCTACAGCCCGGACACATTCTACTTTTTGTGGCCTCAGGAGGACCAGACACACACACACACACACACACACACCTCCTACACACACATTATTAACTGGTGAATAATGGAGGTGGTTTGGCGAGGACAAGAGGGTAAGGATATTGTCTGAGAGCGTACCATGACAGCGCTGACTGAGTAGACTTCTCAAACAGAGCAACCTTTGAAAGCCTCATTTTGTCCCCCATAAATCTCCATTTTAAAACATTAAGAGGCGCAGCAGTAGAGGGAGAGTTTAAGCAGTCCTCACTGTCTAGCAGACACATCTTCACTGAGAGAAAATCTCTTGGTACGGAAAGTCCTCTACAAAAAAGAAGGAAATAGCGAAAGACTGATCACTTACTACTACTATTTAGTCATTTAGCAGAACACTTCCATGCAGAGTGACCTACAAGGATTTATTTTAGACATGTCTTTCATAGGCAGGTAGGGTTTAGCCCATCTGGGTCAGGCATGCCTACAGGAAGACTGTGTCGATTGGGGATGGAACACAGCAAGTCAAACACCACACCACTAGACCATCCTGCCCCTGTATATATATATATAGATATCATTCCTTCCCTCCTATAGATGCCCTCAGAGCTAGATAATGTATTGTTTTCCGATGCTATTCCCTACGTCCCTACCAATCAATCAACATGTCTGCTGTTTTGTCATTGCTCCCGTAGGTAGTTATACTCCAGGAAGGATAGAATACAACATCTATACAATATACAGCGCTATTCCTCAAGAAGCAAAGCACTGCATAATCAAGTCAAAAACAGTGACATGATTGAGTAAAAGTGCAAAGTGCGACCGGTGACACGATGTAGACAAGACGCAAGAGACATCAGGACACCAAAGACGGAATCCCGCCACCACGTTAGCGGTTAGCGTTAGCTGCCTACCTCCCGCGGGGCACGTCCACGTCGTCCTTGCGCCAGCGGACGTTGGGCTGGGGGTCGCCCTGCACCTGGCACCGGAAGTCCACCGTCTCATCCTCCAGGATGACCTGGTTGATGGGGCGACGCAGGAACGTAGGCCGCTCTGAACCGAGGAGAAGGAGAAGGAGTAGAGGGAGAAGGAGAAGGATTATGAGAAAAAGAAGAAGAAGAGGAAGAAGAAGAAGAAGAAGAAGAAGAAGAAGAAGAAGAAAAAGAGGAAGGAGCAGAAGAAGATGAAGAAGAAGATGAAGGAGTAAAAGGAGAAGGAGAAGAAGAAGCAGAAGATGAAGAAGAAGGAGAAGAAGTAGAAGAAGAAAAAGAAGAAGAAGAATAAAAGAAGGGAGAAGAGGAAAAAGAAACATTACATTACTCCATCATGTAATTTAGAGAGTTAGAATTCAACCGTGAACGCCTTGGCCAGGGGGATGTCTAGTTTAATGTGGCGTGGCGCTCGGCAAGCGGTTGCTGGTTGAAATCCTACACCTTAGAGGTAACCAATGGTAAAATTATACACCCTTGTGGGCCACGGAGAAGTGGAGCCAATGTGGACAATATAGTATTTTTTTTTTCGTTCTTGTCTCTAGGGTCAACTGACAGAATGGGGGCGGTTACTAGGGATGGATTATTTTAGTTCTCACCAAACACGGTGACTTGTGCCGTCTCGCTGTCTCTCTCTCCCACCATGTTGCTCCCCACGCAGATGTACATCCCCGCGTCGCTCTTCCTCGTGTTGGAGATCATCAGCTTCCCTCCCCGGATCTGCGGAGGAAGCATGAACAACGGAAAGCATGACGCTTGCTCTTCAACTCAACCTCTTTCACATTCAGACGCCGGCTGGTCTGCATGGTAGGCATCTTCTAGAACCGGGGGGGGGGGGGGGGGGAGAGTAGGAAAAAACATCCTCCTCCCGGTGATTGAGTGAGTAAAATATCCTTGGCTGAAGGTAACGTTAAAGATTCAAATAAATGTATTAATAAAAAAGCATGCATTTATAATGATCAAAAATTTAAAATTTAAAAATAAATCCCTCTCTCTTATAGGCTATTTTTAATCAACTTCAATCCAATATTCTTTGGGTTTACAAAACAAAAGCAAGCCGGGTGGCCGCCCCTCACCGTGATCCTCTCGTCGCGGTCGTCGATGCGCACTTTGTCCTTCTTCCAGAAGGTGGTGGGCTCGGGGTGGCCCCTGGGGGGCACGCACTCCAGGATGGCGGGCTCCCCCGCCGCCACCACCACATCAGTGGGGTTCTGCCTGAAGTCGTCCCGCAGCACTGGCAGAGGGAAGCAGGACGCAGACATTCAATGCACAGCGCAGACCTAACATTAGCACCAGCCGCGGCCTTATACTTAGAACCTCCCGCCGAACCGGCGGGTGGGGGGGGGGTAGGCAGCCATTTTGCCAGATGTTGGATGACCCAACGCATGGACCTCTCAGTGTTTGGAGGCTGCAGTTGAATAAAACGCTACTGTGTGTGATAGTGTATGTAAATGAGCAGGGCTGATGTGTGTTCGTCACCCAGGCTGCGTGCTGCATGAGGGGGGGGGGGGGAGGAACTAATTGGAGTTAATGGGGGTCCCTACGGAGGGGAGCAGAACAAACAGACAGAATGCCCCCAAGCCACGTGTCACTCACATGTGAGGGCTAGACACACACACACACACACACACACACACACGGGCAGAAGCCAGTGGGTGGTCTTCCAAACAACTGCTGGCTTGTATCTAACCAGCCCCCCCTCCCCAGGTAGGGTCTTTGTCAGAGCCCCCCCCCCCCCCCCTACCACACACACACACCCACACACACACACACACACACACCCTGCCCAGTGCAGCAGCCACAGTCACACCACCGGCTCATTATCAAAGTGGGCTGCTGCCACTGTGCATGTATACCCACATGTGCACACACACACACACGCGCACGTAAACAGTCAGGAACAAATACACACTAGGGCGCAAACAGACACACACTGTACACAAACAACAAATGGTGCCACCAAACACTTCCTGCCTGGTGCATTGTGGGAAAACATGTACCGCACACCAGGTCGTGTGCGGTACAGCAACACAACTCAAATGCGCCTCACCTCTCAATAAGGGGTTAACATAGCGACAGGGAGGGGGACCCGCCACAGATCACCGGTTCACACAGAGCTCAAGTACAACAGGAGAACAAATCCGGGGGTAAAATAAAAAACACTTAAGTATTGTCCGCCTCAACAGTGTGTCTATCCATGCAGAGGGCATGGAGTGTGTGCAGGTCCCCTGATTGGATAAAAGCCTGAGTGTGTGTGTTGGGGGGGGGGGGGGCGTTGTGTTTGAGGAGGGATATATTAAGGGCACCACTACAGGTCGGTATGGAAATTGGACCCCAGTGCTGGGGAGAGATGGAGAGGGTCTCTGGATTATAGAGGGGATAACAGGTCCCCGCGCTCAGGGCTGCTCTCATCTCTCGCTCCCTCTCATCCCCCTCTCTCTCTCCCCCTCTCTCTCTCCCCCTCTCTCTCTCCCCCTCTCTCTCTACATGACGCAGTCTCGTTCTTCTCCCTCTCTGCCTGGCTCTCCTGTCCCTTTTCTCTCTCGCTCTCTCCTCTCTCAGACGCATCTCTCTCTCTTCCTCTCCCTCTTTCTAGGGCGGAGTCTCTCACCCTTTATTCCTGGTACGGCGCTCGGATGCATCTCCCTCTCTGTCTCTCCCTCTTTCTGAGGCACAGAGCCACCCTCCCTCCCTCCCTCTCTCCCTGGACGCTCTCTCATCTCTCTGCCTCACACTCTCCCTCTGATCTCTTTCTCTCCCTCCACCACACAGTCTCTCTCTCATCTCTCCCTCCCTCTCTCTTGTTTTCCCTCTGTCTCCCCTCTCACCCCCTATCGCTCTCTGACACAGCCTCTCTCTCCTTCTCTCTTGGCACATTTCCTCTCTCTCTCTCCTTCTTGTCTATCCGTCCCTCCGATCCTCCCTCCCTCCCCCCTTCCCTCCCTCCCTTGCTCCATGAAGCTTCACAGCTATTGTCTTGCTACTTATTTATTTATTTCCAGCAAAGGGAAAAGGGAAAAGGGGAAAGGGTTGGGTGGGGGAGAGGTGGGTTGGGGCGGATGGTGCTGAAGGAGAGCACAAGCTTTCAACCCAATTATCTTGGGATGCCATGGAGTACATACAAGGAGGACCTCTGTGTGACACGCATCCAAATGAAAGCTTTGCAAGGGCAGGGGGGAGAGAGGAGACAGAGAGATGGGAGGGGGGTGGGGGGGGGTGAGAGAGCGAGAGAGAGAGAGAGAGAGAGAGAGAGAGAGAGAGAGAGAGAGAGAGAGAGAAAATGAAAGCTAAAGTGGGAGAGAGTGAGCTAGAGAAAGATACAGTGTAAGAGAGGTATAGAAAAATAAAGGGAGAGAAAGGGATGGAGAGAGGGAAAGGGGGAATATGAGAGGGAAGAAGAGAGAAGAGAGGGATGGAAGGGGAGCGAGGGAGCGATCAAAAGGTTGGATGGAGAGAGAAAATGTGGGAGAGAAAAGGAGAGAAACAAAACAAGAGCTGATTATCTCTCTCTCCATCTCCCTCGCTCTCCCTCTCGTGATGGGTTTGCCCCCTAATCAAACGAGCTAAGGTAATTAGTCAGCTCTGACGTTGGCAACCTCTTAGCTAGTACCATAGCAGCAGTCATCGCTAAGCTATTTATTTGCATCAAAAACGACAATCGGCTGTCGTCACAAACCCTGGGCCAGCTTGGATGTTATGCAGAGTGTTGTTTTCACGGCAGCGCTGGCTTTAATTGCTCCTTTCAAATCATCAGTGATTGTGGCCATTGTCTGAAACAATTTCCTTTCAAATGGGAAATGAAACAAGAGGAACGCTCATTAGTGGGGCCATTTCGGTCCTGGAACCTCTTGGTGTAATTGTGTTATGATGTTGTCGCACACTAGGTCAAAATCACGCACGCACAAGCACTATGTTATAGTACATATCCGATAAAGATTATGCTGTAGTATATTGTATACAATAAAGATATGCAATATATTCAATTCATTTCCGGGTGTTTGTGTATCTGATTGATATTATAAAACATGAATAATCCCAGGGATAATTCAGGAAGGAGATGACTACTGACTGTGCTAGTCCCAGCCACTGATTTGAACGGACAGATGCAGTAGTTCAGAAAGATTCCACATCCAAATCCACATCACGAAAAGGCAGAGTATTTGTATTATCTCAACTAATCCTTACAGAGTTAGATTCTTTTGACTGTTAAAAAGCACAACGCGGTTTAAAGCATTGTATCCCTGCTGCTATAGCTCTCTCGCAGACGATAGGTCGACAAACTCGTCGATAAAGTTTGCCGGCCTATCGGCTGCAAGAGAGGGATCTTTGGCTCCGACTCCCGGTCCCTGCGGGCATATGAGGCCTTGTTGGTAGACATACTTGAGGTAATTGCATTTCTATCCCCTTGAAACCCTCATGGCTCTCATATTCCTCCGCAGAAGGCGTCTGCTCGCATCCTGCGGAGCTCCGCCGGGCAAAACTCTCCATCGCTGGCTTGACGCTTATTCATATTCCCTTTTTGAATAATTTATTTCCGAACGCTTTATTTATTTATTTCCTTACTTACTTAGCACTTTCACCCCCTTGGTGGCAAGCTTCTGCATCCGCCCGTCTGTCAGCCAGGGGCTAACTGAGGGAATCTGCCCGGGCTAACGTTAATATATGCACTGGTGATGCGGAGTAATGAATACAGTTGGTCAATAAATTTGGTCCAAGTTCCACCGGAGGAGCGAGTTCATTTAGAAGCAGCCGGAACAGAAGTTACGGAGCACGGTTAATTGGCGGCGCTGGCTGGTTTAGCATCCAGTAAAACCCCCCGGCCAACCTTAAGGAGAGAGCGATGGAGAGGGGTAGCGGCCCTTTTGGAGCTGCCAGGGGCCCCAACAGCTGGAGCCTCCACGGGCTCCCGGCAGCTGGAGCCAGTCCTGGGGGGGGGGGGACACACGGGAGACGGAGAGCACCCTGCTTTGCAAACCAAATTTGGAACGCGTCTCCGGAGAGGCTACCGCCAGCAGCTATGCGTAGCAGGGGTCTGCCTTGTCCCTGGTGCGGTGGTCTCACCTGAGACACACGCAGACATACGGAACCCACCTCCCCAGGGCACTTGTCAGCACGGTCAACCCCCCAGTGGACGCACACTCTCCGAGGTCTGGCCTGCGGAGCGTTGTGCGACGGGACCAGGGGTGAGCAGAGATATCCGGATGGGAGCTTGGAGGTGTTGCCCTTTCCCCGGCCCGGCCAGGATATTATTCACCGTAAGGGGGGGCTGCCACGGCCTGTCGCCGAGATTAGTGGGGTCCTCGATGGCCGAGGCGTGTGGCTCGCTGCGTGCCGAGATAAGTGCGTTTTTTGCTTTGAGGAGCGCAAAAGGTGGCGCCTCTCACACCGCCATCACTACCGGCTGCTGAAACAACAAGTTGTTTTTCAGGGTGGGATTTTGAAAAATACACACACACAGCAATAACTCTGTACACTCCTGGCACAGTGGCACACACACTCGCAGTGTTCTTGCAGACACACACATGCATTCACTAACACAAACACACACACACACAAACACAAGCAGAGAATATCCGAACTAAATGCTCTTGCGATATACAAAGCTGCAGGGTATCTTTTTGTAATTCCGGAAATGTGGAACTTTATGGATGGAAATGTGTATTTGCGTTTGTGTGTGCGTGTATGTGTGTGTGCGCATCTTTGTTTGGTAGCTATTACATTTTGCCTCGCATTTTTATTGCAGTGAAACGACCCCTTCCTGAGCATACATATATATATATATATATGGTGGCGGTCCCGAGCTCAGACAGTCCCAGAGAGATTACAGCAGCTAAAAGCCCCCGGCCATACCCCACCACGCGACCCCACTGCCTCCCATCCACATTCTGATTAAAAAATAAACCATGCACAAAAACACACACACACACACACACACACACGCACACACACACACACACACACACAGCCACTCTCTCTACAGGAGAGTCACGGATTTCCAAGAGCTCGTGATTCTTTCAAGTGCTTTCCCTGCTTCATTTGACAGCGTGATATTATTACATTGTAACCATTTCCAATCCCGCCTTCAGCGGATGAGAAAAGAAAGACTCGAGTACCTCCGCGCTGTTCCCATTGGTGGCTTGTATTACTGCCGTAGCTGCAGGCAGAAGGAGCATTAGCCAGCCATCCACCCCTCCGTGTATTTATGGAGCCGTTATTTAGCCCGGTTTAGGCTCGCTGGATATCAAATGCTAGCAAACAACGGATGGGAGCTGGTCTCCGGGGGGGAAGTGCCACCAGACCCAGGCCCCAAACCCATGACCTTCTGGGCTGTCAGGCTGGCGGAAGACTCTTGAGAACTCGCAAGTTCATTTTCTGATTCCATCTGTAGATTGGCGGAGTTTCAGTTCACGACGAAAAAGGCTTTAAGGAAGCATGGCTTCTTCCGAGGAAAGTATGGCATCCAAGACCGACACTGACTGAATAACGATGTTAAAAAGTGATACTTTTCTCGTTTTTTGCTTTACTTCCAACCGGATTCAGCCAGAGTGAAGAGAACATGATCATGCCTCTGATTCGCGGGCTTTTTTCTTAACACCGAAAGGATAGAGTCATATTTGGAAATCCTTTTCTGGCCGGCCAAGGCCAGAGTGATATTCACTGCGAAACTCTGAGGTAAATAACAATCAGGGTTGAGCTCACAAGGCCAGTCAGGCAGGCACTAAGCCCCAAAAATACACCCGCACCATTGCATTACTGAGTGTCCAAATGACTGGTTGGAGCTGAATCCCTCGTTGTGACGGCAGACATCCACAATATTATGATAATATTATTATTAATAATGATATAAACCTCTCCCGGCACTACAGCGGGATAACCTCTGTCTGCCAACCAGATGCAGAAATTAGCCCTTCAACCTGACCATGCAGACAGCCAACAGGTTCACGCTGTTCCCCCCATAACCTCCTCCCTCCCCAACTCCCCCAACCCCCAGCCCAGGGTCGAAGGTCAGACGGAGGGAACAGCTGTATCAATATGGCAGCCTGGCAGTGCCCAGGGCTGTGGGCCCACTGAGGACCAGGGAGAGGCCGGCACCATTAGCACAACTCATCCATATCCTCCCGACATCCTCTTTCTCTCCCTCCCTCCCTCCCTCCCTCCCCCCTCCCTCCCTCCCTCCCTCCTATCTGACTCTGTCTCTCTCTCTCCATCCCCCCTGCTGTCATAAGAGACTCCCTCACTCTCTTCTATCTCTCTCTCTTCTCTCTCGGTCTCTCCCCCTCTCTGTCTATCTTGATCTACCTCTCTCTCTCTTCTACCTCTCTCTCTCTTCTCTCTCGGTCTATCTTGATCTACCTCTCTTTCTCTTCTATCTCTCTCTCTCGGTCTATCTTGATCTACCTCTCTCTCCTGCGGGTTGATGACCTCTACTTCCCACATGATATCCAGTGCCGTCCCAACACAAGGCAACTCCCACTCTCTCCCAAGGCCCCCTTATCAGTGCTCTCTCTCTCTCCCTCTCTCCCTCTCTCCCTCTCTCTCTCTCTCTCTCTCCCTCTCTCTCTCTCTCTCTCTCTCTACAACATGCTGATGCTCGCTCGGCCGGCGGCTCCTGCAAAGGGAAGTCGCGCACACGCACGTCCTATCATGCGCGGCAAACCGGCACAGCGTGGCCATGCTAGCCGTGACGATAGCATCTCCTCCACCCCTCCCTCCCCCCCCTCTATCTCCCCCCTACATCCAGAGCCATGGGATTGCAAATGACGCTGTCACCTCCGCCGATAAGACACCTGGAAGTGGGGTATAGAGTGGTGGGCGGGTGAGGTGGGGGTAGGGAAGGGGAGACGAGGTCCGGGCGGCGGTGCTGAGCTAGGCGATAGCGCCGGTGAGCGGGGGGGGGGGAGAAGACACAGCTGGTGAGATCATGATATGTGCATCTTTAATGGATCCGCTCCAGTTCAAATAAAGGAGACATTATCTGCGTGTGTGCATGTTTGTGGGTTATGTGTGTGTGTGTGTGTGTGTGCGGGGTTGGAGAGAGCAGGGGGTGTATGTACCGAGCGAGGGATGCGTGTGCTGAAGGTCAAACTTTTCGAGGTGATGAAGAACAGCAGGGTGTTGATTAAGGGGAAGCAGGGGTGGGCGGGGCTTAGCCAGAGCAGCAGGGGTGGGCGGGGCTTAGGCGGAGCAGAGCTACTGGGGCCATATGCTCCACATTCCATCACACAGGCGGTGGTGTTGGTGGTGGTGGTTAGGGGTGGGGGTGGTGGTGGTGGTGTGGGGTTGGTGGTTATGACCTCGATTCTTCTACTTCTTAAAGAAATACGCTGATTGAAACCACGTGACCCCTTCATATTTCACACAGCGAAACCTTAATTGGTCCTAACGAGTCCCCCCCCCCCCCTTCCGGTCACAAGGTAATGACAGGAAGTGGATGGCAGGGGATTCATGCCGGCCAAGAGCCAGGAAGAGAAACGTGTTGGTGTCGCCACCGTAAAACAATATAATTAACTCTTAATGAACCACTCGTCATTACACACATGCTTCCGCACCCACCCAAACACGGGCATGCGTAATAGACACACACGCACATGCAAACACACACACACACACACACACGCACAAACACACACAAGTAGGCGCACAAAGATTCATTTAGCCTAATCCATGCTTTATGTTAATGTACAGCTCATTAAAATGTTAGTTAAAAACTCATTAAAATTCACTCGGAGAAGTAATGGCTTCATTACTGTAATACGGTGCAAAGCAAAGGAAAGACAAGGAAGGGCGAGGCGGGGGGAGGGGGGTGAGAGAGGGAGCAGGGCGAGCGACAGCTTTCTAATCACTTAATTGTGTCTCAAAACGAAGACATTAGCATAATAAATAATGACGCGGCGCGCCCTCGGCCTCATCCTCTCCTGTTACGCGCCGCGCAGCAATTAGCCACCGCCACAAGTACGCACGCATTCCCGCTTCAAAGGGGTCCTAGGCTCACTCTAGTTCTCACTCTTATGTCTAGTTTGTGTGTGTGTGTGTGTGTGTGTGTGTGTGTGTGTGTGTGTGTGTGTGTGTGTGTGTGTGTGTGTGTGTGTGTGTGTGTGTGTGTGTGTGTTCATGCAAGTGTGAGAGTATGGATGCATGTCTGTGTGTGTGTGTGTGTGTGTGTGTGTGTGTGTGTGTGTGTGTTGACGAAGAGTGTGTGTGACTGTATGTGCGGACGTGTGTGCGTGTGTGTGTGTGTGAACACATGCGTGTGGGAGACTATGGACATGTCTGTGTTTGTGTGTGTGCCTGTTAACGAAGAGTGGCTATGCGGGTGTGGCTCTATGCGTGTGTGTGACTGTGTGCGGGTGTGACTGTAGGTGTTTATGGGACTGTCCGTGTGTGAGCATGCGCGTGCTGTACATGTGACTTGGCAGAAGTGCGGTGTAGGGCGGGGCGTGCTGCCGCTGAGACTGCAGCGGCGCTGATACTGGCGAACAATGGGTCCCCGGGTCTCTGCGGCTGCCTCGATAAGACAGAGCGGCCCACTGCTGTTGGACCACGGCCCTGAGTCAAGCCTCCACATACAGCCGGGCAGGAGTGGAGAGGGGAGAGGGGCGAGGGGAGAGGGGAGAGGGGAGGGAAGGTGCGCTGGTGGGTGGGTGATGTCCACTGGAGTGGGATTGATTTCCTGCCAATTGCACCAGCCAGACAGAGGCAGCCAGGCGTCCAATTTGAGCAGGTGAATCCGCTCAGCCCGATGGGTAACAAATAGACAGTGGAGAGGAGAGGCAGGGGGGGGGGGGGGGGGGGGGGGGGGGGGAGGAGGAGGAGGAGGAAGGGAGAAGAGGGGAGAGGAGAGGGGAGGGTAGAGGAGAAGAGTGGAAGGGAAAGGAAGAGAGGGAAGGAGAGGAAAGGGGAATGGAGAGGAGAAGAAGAAAGGAGAGGAGAGAGGAGAGAGGAGTGAGGACAGTAAAGAAAAGGGAAGGAGAGGACAGTACAGGAGAGGAGACAACAGGAGGGGAGAGGAGTGAGGACAGTAAAGAAAAGGGAAGGAGAGGACAGTACAGGAGAGGAAGAGGAGCAGGAGGAAGAGGAGGAGAGGAGAAGGCACAGCATGAAGGCAGTGTCTTCCCCCCCCCCTGAGACACTGTTCTCTGTGATACCATCTCCATCCTATCCAGGCTGGGATAAGGGACATTGGAGCGGCGGTGTGTGAGTTATATTATTATGGGCTGCATGGCTGCCAAGGCCAGAGCTGAACGGCTGAGTGGGCATGTTGAGAAGTGTATCGCATGGTTTCAGTTAGGACACAGCTGAGAGGACGGCTCTTGCCCTGCCTGTCTACCGCTGGGAGTATTGATTCTTATCAGGAATAGCTCTGGAGAAACAAGTTGGCCACACTACACTGCTTCTGCTGCTGCTGCCCGTGGGTTTTAAAACTTTCCTGCCGGGCCAGGATGTAAATTTAGAGCGCAGCGGTCACTGTGAGCCTCCTGGCTGGGGAAGGCTTAGGCACGCTTGCCACTTTGAATTAGCAGCGGCCTCTGCTTTGGAAGTGGGCTTAAATAGGCCGGGCCCTCGTAAAGTCTGGGATCCTCCAGGACTCCCAAACAAAGTACTGGTTACTGATGCGGCACTCGACCCCATAGTTCGGTGGACTGAAAGCTAATCAGTTAAAAAGCATTGTTGAAAATGCTCTATTAAAACGACTTTAGTTTCCTCTTGGTGTAAACATGAGGTTATTTAACTGAATACGTTATATGTTCAGTGCACTTCCCATTCTGAACACATTTCTTTTGTATCACTGTTTTAAATATGTTAACATATAACATTCAGTATTAAAGCGTGGCCCAACTGTCTCTGACTGCACTATTCCTAGCCTAGCTACAGAGCTAGCAGGTCTAGTGTTTCGTGCGGTGGTGGCGTGTGTGTGTTCGCGCCCGGCCCTAATGACATTGAGGATGTGACCTTCCGCTGGGGAAGATAATCCCCAGGATGCTGCAGCTGAACTGTGGCCAGCCTGAGAGCATATTGCCATCCCTGAGAGACCGACACACACGTGCGCGCGCACACACGCATACACACACACACACAAGGACACACACACACAGGTGTATTTATGCACACAAAGACTAGCTCCCCACAAGTCAACAAAAAAGCACATTGCTCACACACACACACACACACACCCACACACACACACACACACACACACACACACACACACACACATACACACACACACACACACTCACACATACCCTGTGAACTACCAAAAATGGAAGACACTAATAAATAAATTCAAATTTTGTTTCTCACCAGTTTATTTGGCCGTCTTGCATTGAAGCAGCCGCCCCTCCCACCCCCAACTCCCCATCTCCCCAGTCCTTGTTCTGGGAAGTCGAGTCTCCACCAAATCTTTGTATAATCTTTAATAGCTTCCCCCCCCCCCCCCCCCCCCCCAACCCTCTCCCCTCCCTCAACACCAGCCTATTTGAAGGGGCTGCTCCTCGGCTTGCTTTATGGGTTGGGATGGGATGGGGGGGGGGGGGGGGGGGGAATAATTGGATTGGCAGTAACGGCGGGCAGGCAGCCGTTTGCAGCGTGTAAAAGGTGTCAGTCTGCGGCGAGGCCCCCCGTTTTAATTAAGCTCTCGGCTGGAGATGAGCAGCTTTTATCTGCCGGGGGTTGATGAGCTGCGTGTGTAGCCGCGCCTCGCGCTGCACAGCGCGGGCCTGTCGGCGTGACGACGGAGGGTGGGGATGGATGGATGGACGGACGGACATAAGGATGGACGGACGGATGGAAGGACGGACGGACGGACGGACGGATGGAAGGATGGATGGACAGAAGGACGGATGGACAGAAGGACGGATGGACGGAAGACAAAGGGATAACCACAGAAGACTGTGCCCGTGTGTGTGTGTGTGTGTGTGTGTGTGTGTGTGTGTGTGTGTGTGTGTGTGTGTGTGTGTGTGTGTGTGTGTGTGTGTGTGTGTGTGTGTGTGTGTGTGCGTGTGAGAAGAGTGTAAAATTGTAAGTGTGTGTGTGTGTGTGTGTGTGTGTGTGTGGGGGGGGGGGGGTCAGTGCTGTGACCCAGCTTTGAAGGGTTGATATCATGCCACCAGGTGTGAGTGTGATTAGCCATTACAAGCTGTTTGAAAATCTGCCTTTTCCTGTGTTTTAGTGCCATCAAAAGTGGGCGTGTCCTACCTAGATGCATGACGGATCAGTCGACCAGCCTACCCAGTGAACTGTAGCCAATGTTGCTTATCTATCCATTATACATCGAGGTGGACACTCCCACTTTTGATGTCACTAAAACACATTCATGTGTATTTTACTACATGTGGCGGATGCTTTCGACAGGTTTGTGTGTGGCATTATGATTAGGTGTTAAAAGCCACTACACTAAAAGCCACTACACAGTCTTTGGCAACGCGGTGATCGGTTGCAGGGAGGACTATGAGGTTTGTCTGACCTGTGGAAGGAATCGTGTCTCGGGGTATGGTGGTGTGGGTTGAATGGAGGGTCATGGTGTGCTGGTGTGGGTGGTATGGAGGGTCAGGGTATGTTGTTGTGAGGGAATGGAGGGTCAGGGTATGCTATGCCGTTCTGAATGGTGGCTGAGCAGTGGCACGGGGACGAGGAGGGAGGGAAGAAGCAGAGGAAGAGGAGAGGAGGAGAAGGCTGAGGAGAGGAGAAGAGGAGTAGAAGAGGAGGAGAAGAAGGAGAGGAGGAGAGGAGGCAGGGGTGTTGAATCCCAGGCAGCCGATATGCTGGGACATTAAAAAAGGATTTATGGATCACTTTATAGATCTGAGCCGTCGCCGGAGAGGGAAAAGAAATTAAACTGGATGCAGAGACGACCTTTACAGCCTCTGGGTGGGCCCGTGTCTTTCTCCCGACCTCTCTCTCTCCTCCTTTCATTCTTCTGAGAGCGTTTGCGTGCATATTATATAACGTAGAGATGGAGACATGCCCAGCCCTGGAATGGATGTTTAGTATTATGCATGTATAAAAATAAAATGCTACCTAGTAAAATGCCCCCCCCCCCACATCCTTTTTACGGGGGAGCAATACACGTTATGTATGTGTGTCGGAGCGTGTTTGAATGCTGCACAAAACACCTAAATGCTCGGGAATAAATTGAAGCATTTGCTAGTGCCTGCTCAGCAAATCACTGCTACATTAGGTAGATCTAAGTACCAAACACTCTGCCCTCATGTATCACATACTCAAGAACACACGTACAGGCACACAAGAGTACACACAGACACACAAACAGACACACACACATATGCAGACGCACACACGCACACACACACACACACACACACACACACACACACACACACACAAACACACACACACACACACACAGACAGACGCAAGCACAAATACAGACACTCACAAACACACGCACACATATAGACACTCACTTACATATACACAAAGATAAACACGCAACCTACTCAGTGAGGGCTCAAAGGTGCACTTTAACAGAAATTGATGGAACAGCATCAGCCCGAGGATTGCAGAGACAGCATCAGTAATAAACTGATTACTTCACTCTCTCACTCTCCTGCTCAGGTCTGTAGAGGTAGTTCTCCCTCACGCACGCACGCACGCATGCACGCACGCACACACACGCACACACACACACACACACACACAAACACACGCACACGCGCTTGCTGTTGTCAAGCAGATATCTCCCTCCATAAGGTTGAAGCAGATAGTCGTCAGGACAACTGCATGTGACTTCACGTTGTTTAGCGTTTCGTTTCCTCACTTTGTCGTGACTAAAGCGTTTGACGGCCGTCACAGTTACTCCTGCCATCAGTCCTCCATGAAAGGGGAGGGCTCCGCGACGGCCATGGAATCCACCGGAAAAACACGCCTGCCAGTTCCCCGATTGCAATTTCATGTTCATCGAATCAAAGCACGGGTAATCGCGTTGGTTCCTCTGCGGTAATGCACTGGCTGGCAGGGCAGGCACAGCGGAAAACCGACCTGCACGCAAACATGATGTAACGCTGTCTGCTTTAATGAGCACCATCTCCTGACAGGACAGGGACTCAAGCCCCTGGACACCCCAGCCTGCTAATCAGGTCCTCTGGATCCATATGTAGAAACCCCTCAGGGAGCCGTGCTGTGTGTGTGTGTGTGTGTGTGTGTGTGTGTGTGTGTGTGTGTGTGTGTTTGTGTGTGTGTGTGTGTGTGTGTGTGTGCGTGTGTGTGTGTGTGTGTGTGTGTGTGTGCTTGTTTGTTTTGTTGTCTCTGTGAGCCTGTATGTGTATTGGTGTTGTTTGCATTGGAGCTGAAAATGTGTTAGCATGCTGGTGTGCTGATCAGTGGTCGGTATGTGTTTGCATAGTGTGTGTGTGTGCGTGTGTTTATCTTTGTGTTAGTGATTTTTGTGGGAATGTTTTGTGTACGTTTTTTGTGTGTGTATGTTTTGCGTGTGTGTGGGTATGTTTTGTGTACATTTTGTGTGTGCCTTGTGTGTGTGTGTGTGTGTGTGTGTGTGTGTGTGTGTGTGTGTGTGTGTGTGTGTGTGTGTGTGTGTGTGTGTGTGTGTGTGTGTGTGTGTGTGTGTGTGTGTGTGTGTGTGTGTGTGTGTGCGTGTGTGTGTGTGTGTTTACGTGTCGAGTGTTGAACACACAGCCGTACACTGTGTTCATATTATCATGCAAATGGGAAACAATCTGAAACACACTGCTGGCTGCTGTGTGCAGGATCCGTGCGCTATGTCTACCTCCCCCCTCTCCCTCCCCATCCTCACCCTCACCCCTGCCTCCTCCTCTCGCCTCCACGCTGTCTCTCCCTTCTACTGCTCTTTTTTTTATTCCTCACAATGGCTGTGTCTCTCGCCTCTCGTCCACACTGGGAGCCATTACTGTTTACTACCATCTCGACCTGCAGCCTTTATCAAATGACTCACAGGGATTCCAGGGGATTTTTTGTCATTAAGGAGCAGCTAGGGGTTAGCTGATACCTCGTTGTTACACTCGTTTCTACACCACGACTGCAGACGTTTTGGGGTCCAGACTCCAGAACCACACAACACACCAGCACCATAATCCATCCACCCTACCCCAGAGAGAACAGCAGCGCTCCACTGCACCATACACTGAATCGTACCCCAAATGTATCCCCTATATGTGCCCATCCCTGCATGAGGCAGGGGACATGTTCCCTCCTCGGTGAGGTGAACCGTCTCGGCATAGGAACAAAGTTAATGAGGCAACTTGTAATCCAGGGCTAGTTGGACTTCTGTCAGCGGTATCGACTGCACTCTGTATCTGGGGTGCAGGAGATATGGTTGCGGGGCACCCGTGACCTACATAGCCGGGGCAAGGACGAGGAAGAGGAGGCAGCACACGGTCCAGCGGCACACGGATCCCAGAGCCCAGAGCCTCTCCAGGGCACGGGAGTCTGCAGCGGAGAGACGGCACCGGTGTGTGTGGGTGCAAGTGTGTGTATGTGTGTGTGTGTGTTTGTCTGGGAGTGCATGTGTGTGGATGTGTGTGGATGTGTGTGTGTGTGTTTGTGTGGGAGTGGATTTGTGTGTTTGTTTGTGCGTCAGTGTATGTGTGAGTACGGATGTGTGTGTGTGTGTGTGTGTGTGTGTGTGTGTGTGTGTGTGTGTGTGTGTGTGTGTGTGTGTGTGTGTGTGTGTGTGTGTGTGTGTGTACGTGTGGGAGTGCATGTGTTTGTATGGGAGTTTATGTGTTTGTGTGTGTGTGCCCTTGTGCATGCATGTGCTTTGATGTGTGCGCATGTGCGTGTGTCTGTATGAATCTTCATGTGTGTGTGTGTTTGTGTGGGTGTGCGCGTGTGAGGAGCGCACGTGCATGTAGAAATACTCTATCTCATCCTCCCATGCAGGGGGCCTGTTTATCTCTCCTCAGTCACTTCATATCAGCCCCGCGCTGCAATCTGGTTAGCGAGACCCCTCCACACATAGACCCGCCCGCGACCGCCGCGCCACACCCGATCAATACCCGCTCTGATAACAATTAGCTAATAATTCAATGAGCTGGGACGCGCACACAAGCCCTGGGTCAGGCAGATAGCGGAGAGAGACGTGTGTGTGTGTGTGTGTGTGTGTGTGTTTGGCTGTGATCAGCTTTGCGTGTATCGTTTCAGTGATGTATTCGTGACGTTGATTGGCTTTACATGTGTTGTGTGGTCGGCGCGGAGGACAAGATAAAGTGAAGTGTTTACCACAACTGCACCTCGGCCACAGCGGCCATTAGAGCCAGCGCTCCGATAATGGATAATGACTGGTCCACACACTGTGGTCGTAGACACGAGGGCCTTTTAATGCACTCAGATACCGACGGCACGGCATGCTTAGCATGAGATAACCGCAGTTACTGCGACCGCCACAAAAACGAAAAACCTGACTAACAATGAGCAAATAAAGGGGATTAATAAAAGTAATCGAATAATAAATCACGGCGATAATAACAACCGCTGACATGGCCTTAGCCATCAGTTATCGGATCAAAGGTGGAGTGTTGTTTGCCATTTAAGGTAGACGGTACAATTTCTTTCTTTGATTCCT
Source organism: Gadus chalcogrammus (assembly GCF_026213295.1). Classification (NCBI taxonomy): domain Eukaryota; kingdom Metazoa; phylum Chordata; class Actinopteri; order Gadiformes; family Gadidae; genus Gadus; species Gadus chalcogrammus. The sequence continues at coordinate 9,136,781 of NC_079427.1, read as the reverse complement.
TCCAGGTCCCTGAAAGGTCATTCTGAGGCACTGACATTTGGAGCGGTGCCCCCTCACGACAAGGACGGCCGTCGGGGAGCTATTATGAGAACCTCAGTACTAGTGGGGACATTTAGCCGTACCTCAGAGACACCTGTCCTTTTCACCCGGCCTGGTCCCCCGGAATCCCCCGGTACTCAGGCACACACGGGCACACACACACACACACAGCAACATGAGCACAATCACCAACCTCCGCATGTGCACATATTCATCCACCAACATATATGAATTTAAATGCAAACACACAATGCAAACATGCCCACGAATGCAGTGTAGATCCTACACACACCTCACATCAACGGTCTGAATGCAGACCGAGCCAGACATGATGTCCCCCAGGTAATGGAACAGCATTGAGTCCCTGCGCTTGCTGCAAAACCTTATTAGTCCATGGGGGTTTATTATCAGTTTCAGATCAGCCTCCAATCACTCACTCACTCACACACACACACACACACACACACACACACACACACACACACACACACACACACACACACACACACACACACACACACACACACACACACACACACACACACACACACACACACACACACCAATAGGGTTGCCCCCTACTGGCTACACATAGTTCTGCAGGCAGCTGCGCGAGCAAGCCAGACTGTTTAGGGATGCAGAAAGCCATCACAGCCGTGTGTGCGCAGGGTTAATGCGCTCCCCACCGGAGGTCAAGTCAAACTAAATGAACACAACTCTGCGGCTCCACTGGCAGAAACCAATTCAAAATGGTAAACAACTCAATTCGGTGCGTCAAAGCCCCAGCCACATTACAATCACGGCCTCACCCCGTCATTAGAATCCCATATCGTTAGGGAATACGTGCTAGCAGCCATCGCCATTCAGTGGGGCCAGTTAGGATGGCCGGAGCCCATGTGTCACCCAATAAAATCCTGTATTATGGGCTGTTTCCCGGCACAACCTTTGTGGCTTGTATAGTCTAGAGATAGCTTTTTTTGTCTCACTCTGTCTGCTTCAAACGCCTGGGAGCGGCAAGACGTGCTGGCAGGCGGTGTCACCACACGGGTGTCATCCACATCTTCAAACACCTCCATCTTCCCAGAGGACACATCGAGAAAGAAATGGAGGGAAAGAGAGAGAGAGATACAGACAAAGAGAGGTTGAGATAGAGAGAGAGAGAGATATTTACAGACAGAGAGAGAGAGAGAGACACATGGAGAGACAGAAAGAGAGAAAGTGGTGGCAGTGGCAGATACCTGCGTTCATGGCAGCAAACTGCTTCTGCCCCTCCCACCAACCCCCGACCCCCCCACCAACCCCCTACCCAGCCCCCCTCTCTGTGGCTGTCAGGAGCAGCGTTTCCTCATGCATCCATGAGGCCTTGAAGGTGCTGTCAACATTTGACTGGGTTGGAAGATGGTGCTCTGCGTTCGGTGTGCATGAGGAGGCGGAAGACGTGATGGGAGTGTGCATGTGTGTACCTTGTCTGTGTGTGTGTGTGTGTGTGTGTGTGTGTGTGTGTGTGTGTGTGTGTGTGTGTGTGTGTGTGTGTGTGTGTGTGTGTGTGTGTGTGTGTGTGTGTGTGTGTGTGTGTATTGATTTGAGACAATTATTTGATGGGTATTGAGTTCACTAATCAATTTGCATTTGCATTTAGCATTATTGAAGAACGAACGTCATTTAGAGTGACTTTCTCATTGGCTTTTTATTGACTCCTGTGCTGCTGTGGAGATGACCACACTCAGCAACCGTCAAAAACTAAAGAGCCATCAAGACAAGAGGTGGAGAGGGAAGGGCAGGGGGGCAGAGCATGGGATAGCGAGAGAGAAAGAGAGAGAGAGAGGGGGACAAACCCAGAGAAAGGGACGAGGGAGTCTATCTCCTCCATATGTTTTTGACTCAAATAATGAATGGAGTGAAAACCACAGAAGAAGCTCTGCAGTAATAGAAAACATACTGGAATGTGTGTTTGTGCAATACAGCGTGGAGGACTGCAAGAGGTTTTCAGATGAACAGAGATAACCCGACCATGGGCACACATGGGACCGCCGCACAGAGCGCTACGGGGTACCGCGTTCCTCTCAACAGAGGGGCCAATCCCCCTTGGTCCCCACTCCTGGAAGAACACACATGGCTCTAAAAGGCCCGTTCTGAACCCGCCCTGATCTGCACTTTGTTTGGCGTTGGACTGCTTGACGAAACAGGAAGGATGGGAGAAGACTCGAGTTAGTCTTGTTGTCATTACAGGCCTGGATCGAGGGGCTTGAGGCAATCAATCTCTTGTCCTCCCCCATGAATCAACAGGCGTGGACGAGATAGGCAGGCAGGGGGAGAGAGAGAGAGAGAGAGAGAGAGAGAGAGAGAGAGAGAGAGAGAGAGAGAGAGAGAGAGAGAGAGAGAGAGGGAATATATATGCAAACAAGAGGTAAAGAGGTCAGTTTGAGACTGTCATGCCACAGATGCAACTCCCCCCCGTTCTGCAGCTGTGGGGCAGCCAGTAGTTAACATTAGGTGCAGGGGGGAGTGATCACTACAGGTAATTATTGTGTGTTTCACATCAATATGACCCTGCGTTGCCACAGCCATTAATACGACGATTGGAAGAGGAGGAAGTGGTGAACCGTGCTCTCCCACACGGTGGAACAGAAGCTCTGGTCTCAGGTTCCGCAGCGTCCATTAAAAATACGATATAAACACAAACATTTAGCTTGAAAGGATTTTTTCATTTCTTTATTTTCTCCCCTTTTCTCAGATGTCACGTGATGATTACCATAATCAGTTCACGGCTGGCGACACATGGTAAACGCGCGTGCTAATAATGCAGGCAATTACATGGGCTAAATGCAAATGGAGGTGGCCGCTGTGCCGCGATCAATCCATCTTCCAGAGCCACGCCGCCACACAGGTCCAATCTCCTGTTTGCCATCGCACCCCTGACCCCCCTGCTCATTACTATTCCCCTCATTCATGTCCGAGCAGTTGAAGTGGTTAAACTTTCCCTTCTGTACACACACACACACACACACACACACTCTAGAAATGGCCATCATACACCTGATCCACAGAAGGAGGTGAACGGAGAAGAAAGAGGAGAGTGGTATAAAATGACTTGACACACGGGGATTTCAAGTGACAAGGCTCCTTCAATGGTAATGGCTGCTACTCCACACCACTCCAGCCAGGGGCTCTCCAACCTCGCCCTCCTGCCGCAGGTCTCTCTCTCTCCCTCTCTCTCCCTCCCACTATCTCTCTCTCTATCTCCCTCTCCCATGGGTCCTTTCCTCACTGTCAACGTACCTTCATTAATAGCCACCACTCACGGCCCTGGCTTCAATTAACACAGCGGCTATCAATTATCCCCAGCCAAGAGGCTGGACCCGGGGCGCACTCGAGGGGGTAGAGACGTTTGAGTCAAGACGAGCTGGACAGTGGCACGGTGTCTGGTTCTGGGACAGGAGACAGGACGCTCCCCCTGCAGAAACACATCCCTCCCTCGACAACGAACGATCAACATCTCCACCCTGCCAATGTGTGCTCATCCAACTATGTTCACCTTTGCCCCCTCGTTCAGGTAATTACCGGTAGTTCACCAGCATGGCTGTGTTAAAAATACGTCAATTCCGGCCCGAAATTGCGGGCCTATTCTTTATGCAGCAACGAGCACCATTTCCCCCCTCGCTTGAACCCGCGTTAAACGCCTGGAAGGAGCAGGTCGGAGATGAAGGGGCACTCTGTGTTTTGACGCTAAGTGCGTCTACCGTGCGGTCATGATGGAAAATAACAGAGGTAAAGCCGTTGGCGCGGGATAATCACGAGTTCCTGTGCCTTCGACCGGCCGCTTTGTTCCCTGACGACACATCACGCCGGCCTGCTGCTTTCTTACAGGCTGGTTTCCCATCTGACCTTAGCGTGAATAATAATCCCCTTCATCTTCCTCTTCTTCCTCGTCTTATTATGCATGCGTCCACACCTCCCCCCACCCCACCCCAGCGGCCCGTGCGTCGTGGCGACCGGGCCGACAGGGAGGGGAGAGCCCCCCCCCCCCCCCCCCCCCTAACGCGCTCCTCTCTCACCCATCAGGATCGATCGGCATCGCAGCGCCCTGTCAGCGGCGATCAATACGTCATTCCTTCAGTAACGAGCCACCGAGCCCCCCGGCACCGCCCCCTTCCTTCCCCCCGGCATTGCTCCGCTACCATTTTATTATTATTCCTCGCGGCCCCCGATCGATGCGGGCAAACAGGTACGCTGTAAAGCACACCACCCCGTTAAGAGCCGACTCCGACCTCCCCCGCCACGTACCAGCCCCGGCGCATTAAAATACCCCCCCCCCCCCCCCCCCCCACCACACCCCCCCACCACACCCCACTCACGCTGATGATAATGAAATCTAATTGGATTCCGCTGAATTAAATCACTGGGACAATGGAGATGGCTGTGGCCACGTACAGGCCAAACGAGGTGTGCGCGCCATCCGTCAATATGTTGTTCTCGTGTCCGAGGCTTTGCAAGACGGAGGAGAGAATGATGCAATGCGTGTGTGTGTGCGCGTCAGGCAGCCCAGGGGCTTTCAACAGGTGGGGAGGAAAACAGTGTGTTGAACTCATAACGAGCTCGTTATTATTGGAAGGACGAGGTCGTCGTCACAAAGAATCAACGCAGAGCCATCTTGGTGGTGGTGTGGCTGGATTCCGCCGTCGGGACACATGTGTTTTGTGGCAAACGCGCGCGTACAGACACACGAACACGAGCCTCTACACATGCACGCACACATTCTGAGATACACGCAAACGTTCAAACATCCCTGTGTTCTTGCACAGACAAATGCACAGACGCATGCTCGCACAAACACACACACACACACACACACACACCCACGCCAACATATTGCAACCTACATCAGAGAAAGTGATGACACACCCGAGTGAACACGGCTGAATTCGAGATTCTGTTCTGATCCCGTTTAATGGAAGAAGAAAAAATCCATTTCTTTTTCTAATGCGGTGCACAGAACGATGACATGCTTCACGATGGGATAATTCAATAATGAAGCCCCGCCATAATTAGGCCTATTTGGTCGGAAGAAGCTCTAACGACATGTCTAATGCCGGGGTGTGAAGAGTGATTTTTGAGGAACTATAATGAGACTGTATGTTCTTTGTGTGTCTCTCTCCTTCACACCGCTCTGAGCACCCGTCTCCGTTCATCCCCGGTACCGAGTGGAAGACAAGCCGCCTTCTCACCAGCACAGACCCCCTCATGCCTCCCTTTTCTGCCTCATCATCGGACTGGCCGGCCAGCTTACGGAGAGACCGAACTGGAAGGGCAGCTCATTTGATTATTGAATTATAGATTCAACACGCCCACGCTGCTCTGCCCCAGGGGCTACAAGATCCTCCGAACGAGACTAAAGCTGGTTCCTGTTGCCGGGGGGGTCAAGACAAGCCTGTGCTCTTCAGCTTAGGGGGAGAGGGAGAGAGAGAGGGTGAGAGAGAGAGAGAGAGAGAGAGAGAGAGAGAGAGAGAGAGAGAGAGAGAGAGAGAGAGAGAGAGAGAGAGAGAGAGAGAGAGAGAGAGACTGACAGACAGAGAGACAGAGCGAGGGGAGGGGTAATGGAGGAAAAGAGAGAGACAGAGAGACAGAGACAGACAAAGAGAGAGAGAGAGAGAGAGAGAGAGAGAGAGAGAGAGAGAGAGAGAGAGAGAGAGAGAGAGAGAGAGAGAGAGAGAGAGAGAGAGAGAGAGAGAGAGAGAGGGTTTGGGGGGGTTGACCATGCGGAACAGCCGGAGTAATTAGTTAATCAGGCCCCCAGCCTCACCCTCTGTGAAGTCAGGGCCCTTTGAAGGCGTCGCGGCCCCAGACTCAGAGGGGCGAGGGTCCGTCTGATGTATGTTTGTGCATCTCTTTAAGGGGCGAGCGAGAGCCACTAACGAGGGCTCATCCATTACCATGTGAGGTGTAATTAGTGTCGCTGGCAGAGCGGAGATGAGACAGAGAGAGGCCTGGCAGGAGAGGCTCTGGACGGGCACCCAGGGGCCCGCTGTGCGGCATGGGGGGGGGGGGGGGGGGGAGGGAGGATGTAGACGGTAGCTATAACCTGTAGACCACACACACACACACACACCACCACACACATACACCACACACACATACAGCATCAAACACGCACACCCACACACACACCAGACCACCATCCCAACACCACACACACATACACATACAAACACACACACCACCATCACCAACACATCACACACACACAAACACACACACCACCACGATACTGGAAACTGATTGTCTGGCTGTTATGCACCATGAGCACTTTGACCTGGATGGTGAACCGTGAACACTTGTCCAGGTGAGAGTTCTCTTGTTAGGATTTGGTGTTCACTTTCACTCCAACACTATTGTTTTCACCCAAGAAAGCAACACACACTCAAACTAAATAATGAGGCGCGGTTGGGTTTCACGGAGGGATCAGTTAGCAGAACGAGACTCTCGACACTAACAAAGGGCTTAGATGTGTGAGCATGGGAGTGTGGCTTGAGGAGTGTGTGTGTGTTTGTGTGTCGTCAAATTGGTGTGTGTGTGTGTGTGTTTGTGTGTGTGTAAGTGCATGTGTAATGTTGAAATGCGAGTGGGTGCGGGGATGTCAAGATAGCGCCTCCAAATGACCGATGGGGGTACATTCTGGGCTCGACACCCTATCTCAGACCCTCGGGTCATGGTGGGGTCGTGTCAGACGCTGGACCTCGCTCTGTAAACTGTTTAAGGTGACCTTTAACCCCCCGTGGGTTAGGGGGGCCCCCCGGCCGCGTGTCTCCGGGGTCAAGACGGTTCTCATTGAGCATCAACAATGATTCAGTGGAACCAAATGAACCATTAGTCTTCATCAGGCCTGACCTTCCACACTCACACACACATGCATACACACACACACACACACACACACACACACACACACCTCTCTGTGTAATGAAACAGTACATGGTAGAAAGACACTTGCTAAAGACAAACAGCACTGACATACACGCACGCACACACACACACACACACACACACACACACACACACACACACACACACACACACACACACACACACACACACACACACACACACACACACACACACACACACACACACACACACAGGGGCCCGCGGGAGGGAAAGTGACACAAAGGCTTCATGAAACCTGAAGACGCCACAACATGGAGCTCTTGCTCCCTGCAGGCCCCACTCTGGAGAACGCGGTGAAAGAGGAGAGCCAGGGTGGAGGAACAACCACTAACCCTCTCCCACCACCACCACCCACCACCCACCACCCACCACCCACCACCCACCACCCACCACCCTCAGTAGGGACCGCTGCTGTGCGTTGCTCCAGCCCCCCATCTGCATGTCGTCATTTTCTCATTCATCCAGAGCCTCTTACACTGAGAGTATGCACAGAGTCTTCCTCAACCCTCCACCTCTGCCTGTCCGGACCAGCGGCACGTTAAGGCCCGTCCGCACGCATCAGTATGCAGCCTGACGACAGCCAATCGATGAGCCCAAAGGACTGGCCTCTCTCTCTCTCTCTCTCTGTCACATACCCCTGCTATTAATGAGCACAACCTACAGCCTGTCCACCACCTCCACCCCCTCCACCACCTCCACCACCACCTCTATACCCTACTGGCCCTGAGGTAAATGACCAGCCCTGAATCAAGAGGGCGTCTACAGCAGACCAGCACTAGGAGCAGGAAGCTGGTCATATCCACACCGGAGGAGTTGGCATCACTGGATACACGCAGGGCGGCTTAACATCTGAACCTATGGAATCCAATTATGGGATGGGCAAATAAACACATATAAACACGACCGTAGACGAGGGGAAGTTTTGGAATCACTCTTTTATTAGGTGTGCGTGATGTGAGTGTGTTGCCGCGCGCGTGTGTGTGTGTGTGTGTGTGTGTGTGTGTGTGTGTGTGTGTGTGTGTGTGTTGCGTTCACTGTCTAGATCAATGCTACACTGTTTGTTATTGCCTCATATAAACCGTTTTAGCAAACGCCTGGCCGGGCACTTGCACTCATCAAGGGGAGAAGGCCGCAGGCAAAACGACACACACACACACACACACACACACACACACACACACACACACACACACACACACACACACACACACACACACACACACACACACACACACACACACACACACACACACACACACAGACAGAGAGACAGGAGCAGGACAGACAGAAAGGGAGGGAATGAAGAAAGGTAGGAAGAGACGGAAGAGTGATATTATAACAGGCCACATAAATCACAGGCCCTGCTAGAATAATAAATAGGTAAACAAAACAGTAAAGCTGGCATCGGGAGAAAAGGCTTTTAAACATTTAAGTGTAGCGCAGGGAGATGCTGGCTGGCGACCTCTAATGTGTGTTTGTCTGTGTGTGTTTCTGTACGTGTGTGTGTGTGTGTGTGTTTCTCTGTGTGTGTGTGTGTGTGTGTGTGTGTGTATGGGTGTGTTTGTGTATGTGTGCGTGTGTGTGTGTGTGTGTGTGTGTGTGTGTTTGTGTGTGTGTGTGTGTGTGTGTGTGTGTGTGTGTGTGCGTTTCTGCATGTATGTGTATGTGTGTGTGTGGGTGTGTGTGTATGTGTGCGTTTCTGTATGTTTGTATGTTTCTGTCTGTGTGTGTGTTTTTCTGTACGTGTGTATGTGTGCGTGCTTGTTTGTGTGTGGAGAAAGGGGACAGAACTGGAAACGGAGGAGTGCAGGGAGGTAAAAAGCACGATAAAATAGGGAGAGAGTTACCTCCCTCCACTTAGCTGTCAGACAAAGAGATGCTTTGGGGAGCGGCAGGAGCAGCCAGACACACAGAGCAGCTGCTCCAAAGCCCTCTGCCTGTCTCCCTGAGCCCCTGTCTGTCTCGATGTCCGTCTGCATGCACCTCTGTCTCTACCCCTGTCTGTCCGTCTGCATGCGATCCTGTCTGTTAGTCTGTCAGTCTGCGTGTACACCTTTTTGTCCGTCTGCATGCCCCTATGTCTGTCTTTCTGCATCCCTGTCGGTCTCTCTGCAAATATGTCTGCACACAGCACTCAAAGTCAGCTTCAGGCTGGATTTTCTCTTTAAAAGCCTTTCAGAGATTTATATATGTGTGCATTTCACATCGGGGTCACGGACATACCAGACTAGAAGGGTTCTGAATGGGTGTGCTTTTATAATACCACACAATAATAATCATCTGAAGATCAAATTGTGATGATTCATATAGCCTATGGCCGCCTTAAATGAAAACACACACACGCACTGATACACACAATAGAGCAATCACATCTCCTCGATCAATGGCTCTCATCGTACGTGGTCCAGAGCATAAATACACACACGGACTGCGGTCCGCAGCGCTTACCCAGAACTCGGAGCAGTTTGCTGGAATATGTACAGCAACAGGAACATTCAAACTGGCAACACATCGCAGCACAGGTCCCAGCGGACGCGCCCCGCCTTGAACTGACAATGCAATACAATCAGGTTGGGCTTGAACCATAAAGAGGCATTGTCCCCTCTGCATCGGGCAATCAAATGGATAGGCTTACTTACTGGAATCCAAAGCAGTCCTGCTTCTGAATGTCTGCCAAACACAGCCATGTGTAGGTTGAGCCATATGGCTGGTCTGATTCAACGAGTGTCTGTGTATGGATTTGAGTGTACGTTCCTATGGTTTGGCTCGGTCTAGAGAGAGAGAGAGAGAGAGAGAGAGAGAGAGAGAGAGAGAGAGAGAGAGAGAGAGAGAGAGAGAGAGAGAGAGAGAGAGAGAGAGAGAGAGAGAGAGAGAGAGAGAGAGAGAGAGAGAGAGAGAGAGAGAGAGAGAGAGAGAGAGAGAGAGAGAGAGACGTGCTGTGTACGTGTAGGTCATTGTGCTTTTGACAGATTGTCAGTGTGTGTGTCAAACCATAACTGCCTGAAAATGGTGTGTCATTGCGGTGTGTGTGTGTGTGTATGTGCGTGTATGTGAGGGGGGGTTCACTGAAAGTACCCTGGGACCACCCCACTCTCCCACCACTCTCGGGGTCTCCCAGCCTCCGTCTCTCCACTGACAGTCCACCACTAAGGGTGGAGACGGTGTAATTTCACTGCTGGCTGACGTCCATTCAACTTGAGTGATGAGAGAACAGGCCCTCTTAGATTGAAGTATGCACACACATGCGCGCGCACAAACGCACACACAAACACACACACACGTACATGTACTTGCAAAGAAATCATATTCAAGCGCACACAAGCGTGGACACATAAACACTGTACACACTGCCCGACTCACACCCACAAACACACAGTAAAATGAGGCTAGAAGCACTGACAGGCCTATTAGATGAGCCCCTGTCTGCCTTTTTGCTCAGACGCTAGCTTCACACCGTTCCGCGTCAGTGGAGCCCTGCCAGGGCTCGTACAGTACGCTCCACCGAGTGCAGCCTCTCCCCCCCGCATTCTAACCCTTCCATTTCCTGCCCCCCCCCCCCCCCCCCCCCCCCACGCCTCCGCCGTCATTACGGCGCTGACGAAAAACAATGGCGTTGCGGCGTAATGGGCCTGCCATTCTACCTGTCCACCTGTCTACTCAGGTGCTTCCCCGGCAGCCGACCTCCAGGCGACGGTATGAATGGGAGGACCCGAGACACGATACAAGATGGCGTCCGTGTATGGAGGTTGTGTTATGGGGGGGGGGGTAAGTGTGGTCACCTCTGGGGACCCTAGAGCACTCTGATGAAGACGAATGGACGGCCCCAATATGGCCACCCTGCGGTGAGGTATCATCTACAAGTAGGGAGGGGCGGGTAGGGGGGGGAATCTGTCGGTTGAACGGATGACTGGCGTTCAGACTAATTGGTGACCTGAGAGGTTAGCTGTTGGGGGAGGAGGTGGGGTCGGAGGGGGTCTCTGGAAACTGAGTGGCATGGTTGTCAATCTATCCTGAGCTGGGGGGGAGGTCAAAGGTGAGGCGATCAGGAGGAGGGGGGGGGGGGGATTGAAGGATGAAGGGAGTGGGGAGGAGCGATGGGGGAGGGGGGATGGGGGGGGGGGGGGGGTATCTTTGAGGCATCTGTGTATCCAGGCAACCTGTACAATGGGACAATCGGAAACAGAGGGACACGCAGAGACTACCGGGACATGGCGTCGATACACAGGAGAGCGCAGCCTATTGATGGCATGTCAATGGTGTAAACAACAACAACAACAACAACAACAACAACAACAGCCCGGATAAGTCTGCATTGACCCAGCGGCGCGTCCCCTTTGAACACAACGCATTACAGTATTTCTCCCTCTGATTTCTTCCCTGTGATAATCCAAGGGTATCGATGAAGGTGAAGGCCCGGCTTCTGGTTAAGCGTGGGTGAATATTACACAGCTCTAGCTGGCCGCTAATAGGCGTCTGGGTTCGGACGACATGCCCTCCCTCTCTGCCTACCATCGCGGCCTCTGTGTGAGCTCCGATCGATGAAGCCGGCGAGAGCAGTTTCCCATCCGGCGCTAAAGCAAACAGGGGCGGAACAAAGAGCGAGGGAGAAGAAAGGACAGGGTAGGGCACGGGGCGAGGGTTTAGGCCGAGTACACTACAGAGTGGACCGCCTCTTGTCTCCGTTGTCGAGTACAAGAGGCGAGGCTGCGCAGACTGAATGATGCATGAGCCTCGTGCGCGCACGTATTGTAAACACACGCCCAGACACGCACAAGGACACGCCAGGCGCTCTCTAAAAGAGCACTGTACACGCTTTGAACACACGGGCGCAGTGACGCGCACGTGTGTACGCACACACAGCATACACCCACTCATAAAAACGCACACACACACACATACACGCACAAACATACACACCCACATGCCCAAACACACTGATAAACAAACACACGCACAATCCTACACAAATCCACACAGACACAAACACACCCACCTACTCATAAACACACACACTCACACACCTATACACATCCACAACCACACAGAGACAAACACACCCACATACTCATAAACACACACACGCACACACCTACACACATCCACACCCACACCCACACCCACACACACACACACACTTACAGAATAGATAAAATAATCTCATAAACTAGCACAGTGGACAAAACAGCTTTCCTGTGCCAGTAAGTGGACCTCGCAGTTTGACATTTGATCTGCCTGTCAGTCATATATCCCCCCCCCCTGTCCACTGACCAGAGATACACACACACACCCAGCCAGGGCCACATTACAATGGCGATTACCGCCATTATCTGCTGTGAATAACACACAGCCAGACAGCAGACGGGCCGACGTAACAGTAACCCAGCGAAGTGGAGCGTCAACACGTTTCTCTCTCCTGCGGCGTACAAGCAACCGCTACCGAGGAGGAAGTGGGTACCACGTACGGGCGTGGCCAGGGGACCCCCACATCCCCCCCCCCCACAGCCCCCCCGTGCACGGTGGGCCATCACCGACGACAGACAGGGTTGATCACGCCATCCTTTGGATTGGTGGGGAGGGTGGGCAGGCGGGAGCGAGACAGAGATGGCCATTTAAGGAACCCATGTGAGAGAAAGGGCTGGCGACCCTGTTATTTGCTGCCTAGGCAACAGATGGAATCCCATTTATCGCTGTGTTTCGCTCCTCCAGGGGGACAATAATAGCGGGGTATTTGTCCGTTGACGTGACTGTGTGGCGACGGATTGCGCCCCCCACTAGATGAGGTAATACCCGGGAACCGCAGTCTTTCTTGGATTACATTTTTTTATCGACGGATAATTTCAAATTTCTGGCAAGCCGCACGCTTTGCCAATCCGACGAAGATCCACTTCCTGCGTGAGAGGGGGGGGTTTTCGTTCGATTCCTACTGTCCCCATTGATGGGTTACGCCACGCGTGGGGCAAGCCCACTGTGCTGTCTGACAGGTTTCATGGAGGGTTCTAGTGGCAGGCTTTTAAAGCAGTCCCATGTTGACGTGGATAAACAGAGCGGGGGGGAGGGGGGGGGGGGGGGGAAAGAAAGAACGATGAGACAGACTGCAGACGGGGGGAGAATCAAAAAGCGGTTTTAACAGCTTTATCTGCAGGCACCATGTGGGAAGGATAACGACCATCTTGGATCCAAAAGGACACCCATTCATCTTAACCCCTGGTCTGCATGGCACACTGTATAATCCCCCTTTAGCACCCCCAGACAGCAGGGGGAGAGAAACGGCACTTTGAGGGAGCGTTCTGAAAGCAAAACAAAGCCAGAGGACCTCCTCGCCCTATCAGGGCTTGGCCTAGTTATTTGTCATTTTCTTTAAGAGAAAAACAAAAGATAAACTCTCCATCTGTTATCCAGCCATTAATTCCCTTTCTTCTCTTTTTTCTTTTTAAACAAATCCTCACCTTTACTCAGACGAGCTTATGTTGCTCCCTATGTCTCTCTTTGTGCCCCTCCCTCTCCATCCCCCCCCCTCCCTGGTTCCCCCTCTCTCTCTCTCTCTCCCCCTTCTCTCTCTCTTTCTCACTCTCTCTCTCTCTCTCTCTCTCTCTCTCTCCACCCCTCTCTCTCTCTCTCTCAAACCATCCCTGGTTCCTCTAACTCTCACTCTCTCTCTCTCTCTCTCTCTCTCTCTCTCTCTCTCTCTCTCTCTCTCTCTCTCTCTCTCTCCACCCCTCTCTCTCTCCAACCATCCCTGGTTCCTCTAACTCTCACTCTCTCTCTCTGTCTCTCTCTCTCCCCCCCCCCTCTCTCTCCCTCTCTCAATCAGACTAATTCCTTTTCCCTAGTGATGGATCATTTCATTCGGTCATTTTCCCTTTTAGTCGCACCGGCGCTACACTAGCCGCCTCAGCGCCTCCCCTCTCCCTTTAAACACGCTCCATCCATCACACAGGAAGAGAAGGACGAAGGCGAGAATGCAGGTGTAGCCTTGGCTTCAGCCAAACCCCCTCTCCCGAACTCAAACCCCCTCCTTCACTCTCCTTCATCCCTGCTTTCTCTCTCTGTCCCCCCCCCCCCCCCCCCCCACCACAACCCTCTCCTCTAAAAACCGGCCATCAGGATGAGGGATGGTGAAGGTGAGCTAGTCCATTTCCCCCCCCCGGTGGCTCTGTCAGGCCGCTGGGTGACAGTGCTAAACCACTGCTGTCTGGATGGAGCTAATGGTCTCTCCATTTATTCCTCAAATGATACCTGCCCCAGCCCTGTTTCATTCAATCAGGCCCTCAAGTATTTGTGTGTGTGTGTGTGTGTGTGTGTGTGTGTGTGTGTGTGTGTGTGTGTGTGTGTGTGTGTGTGTGTGTGTGTGTGTGTGTGTGTGTGTGTGTGTGTGTGTGTGCGCGTGCGTGTTTTGATGTGTGTTTAGCACATGTGTTTGTTCGGTGTGTGTGTTAGTCTGTCACGGTCTGAGTTCATGTGCGTTTGTTTGTGTGTGTCTGTGTGTGTGTGTGTGTGTCTGTGTGGGTGTTTTGAAGTGTGCGTGTATTTGTGCACGCGTGCGTGCATGCGTGCGTGTGTGTGTGTGGGCGTGTGTGTGGGTGTGGGAACACATGTTACTTCATGTATCAAGAGGTAGATAATCTTAATCCTGTTTATCTATGCTATCTACTGAAGTTCACACAAAAGTGGCTTTGTGTGTGGCTGTATGGGTTTAACAGTCCCAAAACCGGTCGGACCACAAAGCCAACCAATAAAAGTATTTATTATATTCTTATATACTCGCACACAGAAGAAGAGGAAATAAATAGTCCACAGAGTGCCAGGAGGAAGAAAACAAAAATGATTGACAACTTCAAAACTAAAAGGCAGATGCTACAAATAACAAGGAGATTGAAGGAGACAGAGAGAGAAAGAGGGAAAGAAATGAGTGTGAGAAAGAGAGAGGAGTAGAGAGAGAGACGGATAGAGAGAAAAGGAGAGGAAGAAGTAAGAGGGAGGCAAAAATAAAAAGCAGAAGGAGAGGGAAAGATAAGTAGAGACGAGAGAGAGAGAGAGAGAGAGAGAGAGAGAGAGAGAGAGAGAGAGAGAGAGAGAGAGAGAGAAAGAGAGAGAGAGAGAGAGAGAGAGAGAGAGAGAGAAAGAGAGAGAGAGAGAGAGAGAGAGAGAGAGAGAGAGAGAGAGAGAGAGAGATAGAGAGAGAGTGAGAGAGAGAGAGAGGGGGACACTGACACTGAAACAACAAGCTGGTAATTCGGATGAAGCAACGGAGAAAGACAACACTGAGCAGATGGGGTAGTAAGTGCCTTGACGAATGAGTAAGTGAATAAATTACTCTGGAGCGGGGAGACTGTGTCGCACGCCCTCCACAACACCGCACCATTTGAGCGTGTGTCTCGTGTGTACACTAGCACCCGTTGCTATGCTATGTGCGACGCTAAGTTTCCACACTCGGCGAGATTACTCCCGGCTGCGTTCGGTAGCCGTACGCTAATTAGAGATGGGTAGAGCTTCTGCCCACTAGCCTGGAAGATGTGAGAGAGTGTGCCACTGGGGGAAGAAGAAGGGGGGTGGGGTATATGGAGTCTGTTTTCCACCTGAAATGCTCCATGCACAGGCGGGGAGAGCATGGACACTCAGGGTGGTGGGGGGGATGTTTATTCCACTGACTGTAAACTGGAAATGGCTCCTCGGTGTCAACGTAGTGGAGAAAATGGCAGAACTGTTATTCTCTCTCTCTCTCTCTCTCTCTCTCTCTCTCTCTCTCTCTCTCTCTCTCTCTCTCTCTCTCTCTCTATCTCCGCGCAGCACTCTCACTCTCTCTCTCTCTCTCTCTCTCTCTCTCTCTCTCACTCTCTCTCTCGCTCTCTCTCTCTCACTCTCTCTCTCTCTCTCTCTCTCTCTCTCTCTCTCGCTCTCTCTCTCTCTCTCTCTCTCACAGAATCACCACCCTACAGAGGCACGGAAAACAACGACGGCCACAACAAAAGCCATAAAAAAATAGATAGAAATGAATAAAGGATAAGTACCACCGCATGGGCCCTCCGTCCTACACGGTGCACCCCTCTATGTGCTTCTCCCGGCCCCCCCGTGTCTGAATTCAGCCCCCGGGGGAGAATCCAACCCAGAAGGCTGTGGACCTGAACAGCAGTGTTGGCAAGAACCCTCTTCTCCCAGTTCCCTTCCACGGCCAACACACACACACACACACACACACTCACAAGCGAGCACACACACACACACACACACACACACACACACACACACACACACACACACACACACACACACACACACACACACACACACACACACACACACACACACACACACACACACACACAGACAAACACACACACACACACACACACACACACACACACACACACACACACACACACACACACACACACACACACACACACACACACACACACACAGACAAACACAGACACAGACACACACACACACACACACACACAGACAAACATAGACACAGACACACACACACACACACACACACACACACACACACAGACAAACACAGACACAGACACACACACACACACACTCACACAAACACACACACACTTTTCAACAGTCAAAACCATTTCCTTATCGGAGCGAGGTTGTAAAAAATAAACACTCAACCAACAAAGCGCTCCGACTCGACGCTTCCTTAAAGGAGGACTTGGGGGATGTGGGAGCGGAGGGAGCGTCGGGTGATTAGCCTCCGTTCTGAAGACATTATTAGGGAATACGCGGTGATTAATTGAATTGTGGTCTTGTTGGTACACAAGGGCTTCTTGGCGGCTGCAGTTTCTCATTAGCCGCGGCGGTGGTTGTGTCCCTAACCTAATGAACAATAACAACACTCTGCGCTTTCCAATGTGTTGGGGAGGGACGGCCCGATGGCCCCGCTTGGTAATTGGGCCTCCGCGGCACTCGTTAAGAGCGGGAAACAATGCAACGGATAAAAAAGCAATAACGCCCCGCCGAATAGTGCCATCGGCGGATCGGCTGAGAATGTGCTGCACGTCCCCTTTCTTTTAGAGAGAATTCATCAGAAGCTGAAGTCCCGGCCTATTATCTGAATGAGGGCCCCGGGGCCGAATAAACACCGGCCCCCACCACCCCGTCCACCCCCGCTTCACCCTGCACTGTTTGATGGGTAAACAGTCTTTGATGTGCTCACTGTCAGATATCAGACGTTTTATGTGGCCCTGGCCGTCGGCTGTTGGTTGGCATGAGCGACGGCGAGTTAACTATTACGACGGTGAATCATTCCAAAGGTCAAAAGGGCGATTTTTCTGTCGTCCGGTCAATCGGTCTCCCTATCCTCGG
Organism: Gadus chalcogrammus; assembly: GCF_026213295.1. Taxonomy (NCBI): domain Eukaryota; kingdom Metazoa; phylum Chordata; class Actinopteri; order Gadiformes; family Gadidae; genus Gadus; species Gadus chalcogrammus. The sequence continues at coordinate 9,119,477 of NC_079427.1, read as the reverse complement.
CCGGCGTGGTCGTAAGCAGGAACGTAATGGCCGGGTAATAGTGCCCTTTTGCGTGCGTGTGGTTCAGCCTTGTGTGTTTATGCGTTATGTTTGTTTACGAGGGTGTGTGTGCGTGTGGGTGTCAGTATTCCCGGTGTGTCCGTATCTAGATTCTGTGTTTGTTCTGCAGCCGGCACTCGGGATCCGGGCCAAGTCGTAAAAGTACGGGGGATTTACAGCGCCATTCATTACTCAATCTCAATCAGAAGTGTTGCTCATCGCCCGCTTGTCTTCTGAGCGTTTACCCTCGAGGCCATCTGTCACACACCGGAATATTCAAGTAAACAATTACCTCTGACTGACTGGGGGCCAACAATGTGAGGAATGCATCCTTCCTGTCATTCAGTGTTGCAGCTTGCCCCCACCTCTACCGCTAAGCCTTTGGCTTCCCAGGAAAAGAAAGCGAGAGGGTGTAGCCGACTGGGAACCATACAAGACTTATCCCCGACAGGTCCCTCACTCCGGGCCGGGACCTCGGTTCTCTGGTCCTGGATTGGGTTACAGAGGAACCATGGCGGATACAGAGATAAAAAGCCCGGTCCCTCGGTTCTCTGGTCCTGGATTGGGTTAGAGAGGAACCATGGCGGATACAGCTGTCTCTCTCTCTCTCTCTCTGGCTTACTCTTAAACCGTCTGGTCTGTTTGTCACTCAACCGTAGCAGGGAGTAGAGAAGACTCCAGAGCTACAGGGACCCCAGGTGAGGTTTCCACAGGGGGTGGGGGATTTAAAGCCCAAAAAATAAAGTTTCACGCTGAAGGAAGGAAAAAAAGGAAAAGGGGGGGGTAAAAGGAAACTGAAGTGGGCTGGCAGTAATGACAAGCTAGTGCATCCAAGCTGCCAGCTTTCTACCGAAATGGCAACTCCAGGGGCAGCCGAGTAGAAGGTAAAAACAGAGAGCGAGAGAGTGAGAGAGGGAGAGAGGGGGGACAGTGGAGCACAAAGAGGCCCTCAGCATCCCCCTTTCATTTCCAGACTGTCGGTCTCTCTCGCTCTCTCTCCACTGCGTGGAGGAAAAGGGCCACCTGGGCCCTGTGTCTCTACTCCTGTCATTTACTGAAACTGGTATTTTGAGTTTACCTTCAATTCCAAGGGCTCAACCGCATCATGGATGCTTTGAAAAGAGGGTGACATACAAACCCCCCACCCCCATGCCTGAGTACTCCTCCAACAGAACAAGACGTCCCTCTTGCTCATCAACTGTCATCGGAGCGCTAATGAAGATGAGTGGCAAGATACGCAACAAGGGCGCGACGGCAAAGCTGGTCTAATAATACCAGTCTACGGCCGACCGTCTATAAATGGACACACGGAGTCAAGCATGTTAGCAGTGGTGCCGCGTCCGACCACTTCCAGATGAAGCCGTTGTCGTGGACACGGTAATAACAGTATATGATGAGGTGCTGTAAAGCACTTGGATAACGACGGCCACGCAGGCATCTCCACATGGACACACACACACGCCTTTGTGACTTTGATGTTCCTGCGGCTGGGGTTGTGCTAGAGTGATTATACTGTAGCACACTGTCTGAATGTCTGTCCTTCTGTCGGTTTGTTTATCAGTCTGTCTCTCTGTATCTCTCCGACTCTGTGCTTCTCTCCGTCTATCCCAAACTCCCTTGTCTCTCAGAAACAGTACTGTAGGCCAGAGCACAGAACAAAGACACTCTTCACCGGGCCCATCGAGACGGGAGTCTGCCTGTAACATCTGCCTCCTCGTTACCCCCGGCAACGACCCCGAGCAGATAGTGGCGGGACAGCAGGAATGCTGTCGGTTGGTGGGAAACAGGGGCGGAGAGAGGGCCGGCCGAGAGGAGTCTGATGTTGAACATGCTGATAAGAAGGAAAAGAGGACCTTCGCTTCTCCACGGGAAATGAAATCAATGTGCACACACAGACACACACACACACACACACCACACACACACACACACACACACACACACACACACACACACACACACACACACACACACACACACACACACACACACACACACACACCGTGAGGGGACGGAGGGCCAAACAAACACACAAGCACACAAGTACACATCCACCACCGCAAACACAAAAAAGCATGTTAATGGCACTGAGGCCGGCCCAGTGTGTGTCTGAACTCCAAATAAACATGTGGGACAAGAGAAGCCAGCTGTTGGAATGACAGCAGGAATAAAGACCAAATACAGCAGTAAAAAGTAGAGCAAAGAGTACATCCTTTATGTGTGTGTGTGTATGTGTGTGTGTGTGTGTGTGCGTTTTAATGGCTATGGAACTCTTGGTGACCCTGCTCTCGTCCACCAGGGGAACATGAATATGGACGGACCGGGCCAGGTGCAGACAGGAGTGTGCTGGGTTCACACACCTCCATAACTACTCCTCACCCTGGTGGGAGTCTAGGAGGAGCCAGGGTCCCTTTACACCATGACCCCATCTGGTGCCAGACACTCAAGTTCAAGATGGCCGAACAGGAGCTGCAGACATACACACACTCTCATACACAAACTCTTACTGACACACACACACTCATACACACACTCTCATACACACACTCTTACTGACACACACACACTCATACACACACTCTCATACACAAACTCTTACTGACACACACACACACTCATACACACACTCTCATACACACACTCTTACTGACACACACACACTCATACACACGCTCTTACAGACACACACACACACTCATACACACGCTCTTACAGACACACACGCTCATCGACACACTCTTACAGACACAGACACTTTCATACCCAGACTCTTAAAGACACACACTCACACAGGCGCTCCCTCAAACTCTATTAAACACACACTTGCACACACATTACCGGCCCCACACAGTATCAGCGACCACCTCAACCCACATCCGCTCCTTCAGCTGTCCTCACTGTGCTGTTTTAATTTAAGCCTATTAAGCCTCCATTTTCTCTTCAAGGCCTTTATTTTCTCTTCAGCTTTCCGCTCCTCGCAACCGCCTTTCCTCTCATTCTCCAATCCCAGCTGGGCTTAAACACATACTCAGGACCTCCGTAAACACGGAGCACTCAGCCCTCGAGGATTGGCTAAGATCCCTTGCCTTGGAGTGTGCGTTTGGGGGTGGGGGCGCGGTGCAGTGGGGGAGACACATGTCAGATATCCTGTTAAAGGCATTAGCTTTAAGCCCGATGCTTGCTCTTCCTTAAAACCCCATTTACACAGCGTCACGGTCTCTGTGTCTCTATCTGGGAGTTACCTCTTCACCGGGATGGCCGTGTGTTAATGGAGGGGGAGATTCAAACCCGGGCTCTCTAGGCATACGTGTCCCATCGATCAGGAAGGGGGAGTGTGTGACCTTGTGTGGTTGAGTGTGTGCTCCAGCTGCAAAGTTGCACTTGGTTGTGTGGTACAAGGGACTGAACTACTACGTAACCATGGAAACAAAACATATAGGCCATTTTTGTAGTTTGTGTGTTTGTTATCGGCAACAATGGATGCGATGACTATCTCTATTCATCTGTTGATCTCTCCTATATTGTAATAATGTATATTCGAATAATCCTTGAGGTCCTATGTTTGAACTATTGAGTATATTTGAGGATGTCACTTACCTATTGGTGATTGGATTGAAGATGAGGAGGATGGGTAGGAGGAGGCCCGGGAAGACATGGAGAGAAGGAAAGACAAGTGGTTAGTCACAAATAACAACAAACAACACATTCAGGTCCGCCTTCAGCTCATAGGACTGCATATGAACACTTGCCTCCGAATTGAAACCAAACACAGGGATAAACCTCAACACAGCACTGGCCTTAGAGCACCTAACTCACTCACTCACATTCCTCCTCTCCGTCCTGCACTCGGCTCCCCCCCCCTCTCCCAATCACCTTGTATCTTCCCTCTAACCCGGGGCGTCCACCTCTGACAGCTGCTAATCCCCTGACCTCTGACCCCAGTAAATTCACTCTCCCAACCTTGACCGCATTCGGCCTCTCTTCGTTCTATTTGCCCGGCAGATCGCCAGCATTATCCATTATCATGGCTTTGTCTGGGGCCAAGAAAAACAATTTAAATTCCCGTGGACTGACATCCACTTACAGGCTAAAGGGAGGGGGAGCGAGGTAGGTGAGGCAGGTAGGTGTGTGTGTGTGTGTGTGTGTGTGTGTGTGTGTGTGTGTGTGTGTGTGTGTGTGTGTGTGTGTGTGTGTGTGTGTGTGTGTGTGTGAAGGGCAATGTGTGAGTGCTCCGTTGGCCGTGACAAAGGATATAGGGCCCCTCACAAAAACACACACACAGACACACACACAAAAACAGACCAAAAAAGGGAAACTGAACCCACAAATACTGCGGTGTTGACTCCACATTTAGTATAAATAATGCCATTAGCTAGTTTTTATAGCAGGTGAATTAAACAAACTCATCCCATTCCGATCATGACATCATTCCACTCGCCCACGCATATTGAACGACGCTAACGCGCTAACAACAAGGCCAAATGCAAACGGCAATCACTTAAGATTACTCAGAGGAATCACAGCGTAGCACCTGCATCATCCTGCCCCTCTCCCTCCGCTAAAACAGACGCAACACGTCCTCACCTACACTTCTTTTTTGGAGAAAATCTCAATTCCGTAAGCACAGCTGATACATTCAATCAGAGACGGGGAAGTGGTGAGCGAGATGTTTCTAACTCGACAGGCGGTGAATTAGTCCCTCGACTGCCTCTGCGTTTAAGGCGCCTATGTCAACAACAGATGGCTTTAAAACATAAACTACTTGAGCAAAGACTGCTCCACAGGGATTTGTTTATCCAACTACGTCTAACCCGGCCTGTGATGGCAGGCCAGAGGGGTTATTAAGCGGAGTTGAGCAATGTCCGTTTTGCAACGGTTGGCTCGGATTGTGTTGGTTTCAGGCATAACTTCGCCAGAATGGAAGAGGATAATATTCTTTCGGAAAGTGAAAGCAAAATTACCAAACTCAAGGGAACTACCTCCGACCAAACTCTTGAACCGATCAATAAGAGATAAAGAACACGTCTGCACAAAGAGAAACACCAATGCACCCAGAAGCAGAACAACACCGGGAGTGTAATCGGTGCTTGATCAAAGGTGCACCAGGGTACGTTTTGTCCCAATCAGACGGAGCGGGCAGCCCACCCGGGCTCCACCCAGCCGTGTAAAGTCCCACCCCAGGGCGCAAGCTCCCTACTCCCACATTCATAATTCATCTGCTTCATTAGCCTGTGCACATCCCTCCCCACCCTGCTACACCCCTATCCCGAGGTGGGCATCATCCCCCCCCACACACACACACACACACACACGCAAACCAGAGAAAGCCTGCTTTTGCTCTATGTCATGCATATCTTTCTCTTTCATACCTCCTCGCCATTTTTCTCTCACTCCCTTTTTCTATGTCGTTCCCTCATTCACCTTCTATTCATTCATCTTCCTCCCTCTTTCATGTTACTTTCCATCGCTCTTTCTTGATCCGCATCTCCCTCCCTCTCTATGCTACTCTCCCCTCTCTCCCCCTCCCTCTGCACACTGAATGAGATGCTGCCGCTGCTGCCGTCGCTGCAGTAGATGTGTGTCTTACAGACGCCAGAAGGACAAGCGACCCGCTCTTCCACAGGTCAACATGCTAAGTGCTTATAGCAGCAATGGCCTTCCTAAGTAAGGATGTCCAATCAATTGCAGAACGCTTGCCCTCCTGCCCCCCTACCCCCACCCCCCTCAGAGTGGTGGTTGTGAGAAGGCAGTATGGATGCCGCGGGGCTGAGGCTGGGTAATTGCCTGAGATAGGAACCAGTGCCTGAGGTTTTAAGGGTCGCTTGTTGTGTTTTGGAGAGAGAGAGAGAGAGAGAGAGAGAGAGAGAGAGAGAGAGAGAGAGAGAGAGAGAGAGAGAGAGAGAGAGAGAGAGAGAGAGAGAGAGAAAGAGAGTGCAGGAGTGATTTCTGGACCTTAAGCTAGAGATTAGCCTCTCAATGGGAATGCACACAGTGTAACTTTCCTGTGGGACCAAGAAGATATGAGTCATCCATTAAGAACACCACGGGGAGCCTCAGGATTTAAAGCGGCTGTAAATGACTCTTTGTGTGTGTGTGTGTGTGTGTGTGTGTGTGTGTGTGTGTGTGTGTGTGTGTGTGTGTGTGTGTGTGTGTGTGTGTGTGTGTGTGTGTGTGTGTGTGTGTGTGTGTGTGTGTGTGTGTGTGTGTGTTCCCCATCCCTTGGAGCTCTCCTTGGCAGTGCGGATGTCAAACGTCATCCTGTATCGTCTGAGATGTCTCCATTGCCTCCCCTGTGCATCAAACAGGAGAGGGAACTGCGTTCCCTCTCCCACCCACGCAGAGACCTTAAGAGGAGACGAGCCTGCAATCTTCATCCTCAGCACGATACTGGAATGATTTCAAAAAATCTTCCGCACACTTTTTAGTTTTTTAATGGCCTACCACATTTGCTTGGGCAGCCATTTAAGCTGATTTGCCGCGCTTTGTATAACCAGTACTTTCTAACACTAAGATTGTTACATATACTCATAAACCTTTCCCTATATAATGTCTTGACAAATAATGCCAAATAATGCCAGAGTAAGTAAAAAATAATAAACAACACAAAAAAGAGAACCTCTGCTTTTACGCTAATACCTCCTGGATGCTAATTTGACTTCAGGGCAGAGCAGTAGCACTCTCTCTTTGGTTAACATACTGTAAATAGATCCCTGTTTGATCCCAAAAACAACACCATCCGCCGAGACATTCTCATTCGTTGTGCAACCGTTCTTTGTTCCTGATTGCCTTCCTGGTTGGTCTGTCATAAATCAATGAGCTGTGGTGATGCAGATTTATTTTGGACCCAGTCGTAATAACTCGGTATGAGTGCTGCATAATGGCTTTCCTTGGCCTCACTGTTATTTTGGTGCCGTCCAAGCCTGCCAGGAGGATACAAGGCTGGGGAGACCGCAGGGGAGTGGCTTGGTCTGGGCCCTGTGGTTCTTGCTACCGACCGGTCTCTGGGTCCATGGGTCTATTGGTCGGAGGCCCAGTCCAGTTCTAATCCTGCCATTCTACCCCTCATTTCACTTGTGGAGGCGGGGGTTGAACCATCTCCTTTCTTACTATTTAAATGTGCGCTAGTGTTCAGGAGTGCTTTCTGGGATCACACAGGAAAATAAGGAGGGGAGAGCCCATCTGTTCGTTATCAGAGCCTCAGTGCTCGTGGGGATGAAGGCAAAGAGAGAGCAAGAGAGTGACAGGTGAGAAGAAAAGAAGAGGGCAAATTTTGAAAAGATAAAATATCACAGAAATTGAAAAAAAAGAAACTTGGAGCACAGTGGCTTCAGGCGAGAAAATGAATGCCTGATTGCTGATAAGACCTCAGAATGTTTTTACATTCTCTAAGCTATGCGCGCACGCCAGCTGATGAAAACTGAAAAACACAAGGGGAGGGACAGACATAAACAAGAGAGAGAAATTTGAAGACTGCTGAAAGACTTTCGAATCAAACAGTGTTCCAACAAAAATCGGGTGCATGTTTGTTTTTCAAAGATCAGGGTGCGCAGACAAACCTCATACACTATGAGCCACCAGCCATACAGGGGACCAAATATGGATTTGAACGAAAGCCACACAATGCTACCCAGTCTTTTAAAAAATTATCAAAATCAGTGAGCCAAACATTTGGTGATGACTGACGCAGCCAGAGTGCTAAATGCTACATCAGCTCTCGCAACGATAGCCAAGCGTATTATTTGTAATAACATGAACTGGAATGCCTGGGGCTTTTGAAAAGGTCATAGGAAGTAGGTATAGGCCCATGCGCCCATAGTAGGTTATAGCGATATACAATACCACACAGGTAGTCAATACATATAACCTGCAGACAGATATATGCATGTTAACACTGGCTGAGACAGGGGTAGAAGCAGGGAGGAGGAGGGGAGAGAGAGGTATTGGATGTGCCCCAATGCTTTTTCCACATTAACTGTTTAAAATAACGTGTATTGGCAAAGGCCGCAAGTAGACAATGTATTCCTCTCGAGTCATAAAATAACAAAGTACAGTTGATTATCTAATAAAAAAAACTCCAATGCCAGTGGAGTGGATATTTAGGGGCTCAACGGCGGCCATTTTTGGCACATAATGAGGTAATAAGCCGGAAGGCTCTGGTTATACGATGCGCTGCTGTGGTGCTAAAGCAAAAACCCTCAATTATCTCGAAAGGATGTAAGGCTTTCACGGACAATCTAGCAGGAATGAGGCGATTCAAGACCTTCTCGCGCAGAGCCATTCTGGGCACAATTACAGACCGCTGCCAGCTCATCATGCCTCCTACCCCCTCCAAGCCACACCCTAAAGTGTCACAGCAGGACGCTGCCTACCCCCTCCAAGAACCAGACGGCTAGCGTCCAGCTATCACTTAGCCAGTGTCTAGCATCCAGCAGGGCAGAAGCGGGGTTGTGTTACTACGTGGCGACGAGGCAAAAAGAAAGCCGTTAACAGAAGGAAAAGTGTAATGGCCGTGAAGCAAAGCTTAGATCAGGGTAAGGAATACGTTGCTAATGGACGACCGCATCGTGGCACTTAGCATGGCTAAGCACAGCTTGGTTAGCTTAACCGACCAACGACTAGCAACAGCTAATAACATCGGAATACATTTTCCTGAACAATGTACACAAATACATTGATATCACTCATGTGAGAAGAAAAGAAGGAAGGGAAAAACAGGGTTTGGGAACCGAGATAAACAGGGCATTTAAAAAATGACATTTTTTGTTTCTTGTTTTGTTGTGTTATTTATTCATTTGTTTATGGCGGAGGCTCCTTTCCCTCCAGCTGCGTCTGGTGCCACCATGTGCACCAAGAAAAAAGGCCCATCAAAGAACATATTTCTTTCATTCCAGCCAATTTCCCTAATCCCTGATGAGCTGCAGGGTAGAGAGGCTTCATGGGTGTGAGCTAGCAGGTGGCAGGGACGGGATTGTGGGGGTTGGGCATGGTTGTGTGAGTGAGTGTGCGTGTGCGTGTCCGTGTGTGTGTGTGTTTCAGAGAGAGATCAAGAACGTGTGAATGCATCTCAGACGAACACCTTAAATGACTGAGACATACTTTATTTTTGTATTCACCGGAGGCATGAGGGTAAATAAATGTTAGTGTGTGTGTGTGTGTGTGTGTGTGTGTGTGTGTGTGTGTGTGTGTGTGTGTGTGTGTGTGTGTGTGTGTGTGTGTGTGTGTGTGTGTGTGTGTGTGTGTGTGTGTGTGTGTGTGCGTATGTGTGAGGAATATAGAGCGAGAGCGCAATATGTAAGAGTGTGGTTATATCAGGCAGGTAATAAAATGCATCTAATGATTCATTATCTGCCTTAAATCACCTCGTTCACATCCCTATATCACAACAACACAGATATAGGGTTACATTGCAACGTCAAATTGCAATGACAATTGACCAAATATTACCTTTTTGAAAGCACAGTATTGGAATGTTAGTTACTGGATGGTTAGCAATGTTTTCGGGTGATTGTTTAATGATTTATTGAGAAATAATTTTTGCATTATAGGAAGACGTTTGTGTATGTGCATATTGTCTTTGAAACTGCCACTGTGTTTCTCATGCGAGACATGGAAAAAAAATACTTTCTTGGCCTAGATTAAAGAATATTTATGTTGACTAAGGATTTTACAGTACTACAACTCTCCTGAGTCCTGACAGAGTACCGCCAACAGAAACTGCCAATGATGCCTTCTGACGTACAAGCCCTACACTACCAAAAAAACAGCTAACAAACACAATATCCATCACTGCTTCCAGCTCCAAGCAAGACTTTCAAGACTTCTAGGCCAGGGCCCAAGCAGGTGAGGGTTCCCTAGTCTAGTGACTAGCACCAGCTTGGCCTCGTCGACAACATTCAGACTGCCACACATAAAGAAATATAGAAAACAGTGCCCTCCAGGAAGCAGTTCTGCCCCATCCACCACCACCACCAGCACCACCAGCACCTCTCCCACCACCACCACCACCACCATTTCTCCCCTCACCTCCAGCACCTCTCCCACCACCAGCACCTCTCCCCACACAACCACCACCTCTCCCACCACCTGCCTTCCGCCTGACAGCTCCAAGACACATGCGCTTATAATGAGGATCAGCAATAGGCTCTGGGTGTCAGCATTTTCCAGCCTGCGTTCTGACAAACCTCTGGGCTGGAGGTTGGACAAAACTAGGGGAGACTGGTGGAGGGGGGGGGGGGGGTGGGAGGTAAAGGTGTCAGAGGCTGCTTGTTACCACTGAACGAGTGTCAGTTTTGGGGGCAGGCCATGTCAAGCCGGGCGGAAGTTTCGGTGCAAAGATCAAGTATTCTGCCATCGTCGCAGGAGGAGAAGATGTTGTTATGAGTTAGAGCCCAGACATGTTTTGGCTCGAGAAATGTTGGGTGGGTGTCTTCTTCTTTTTTTTATATGCGATGTTGCACACAATACAGAACACACTGTACAGGATCCCTCCAGCAATATCTCAATCAAATAAAATGGACGATTTGCTGTACTTCCTCAATAAACATTACAATCAACATTTTCAATGGCTGGTGAGATGGAAGGAAACTAAGGGGACACAAAAGGGAGTATTACTACTCTCCAAGGTGTGTTGAAGTCAGCGTTCAGGCAGAGAGACCCTGAGAGGCAAAAAAAAGTAAAGCTCTTATTGTGACTCCATCACAGAGGACCTGAAGGGGAACAGTCGGCAATCAGAAACCCTCTCTCCAAAGACGCACCTCTACTGCTGTGCTACTGGGACGCAAGCTGAGAGGGTGTTTCCATTCGCTTGCTGGCAATGGTTCCTGGCACCACCGATAAACGTGGACGAAGAAGAAAGATTGGAAAGAAAAGTAGTGAAATCTGGCTGTCTGGCTGGCTTCAGAGCACCGGCGTTCTTTCTTTCATCCGAACTCCCCAGCCCTCCAACTCGCCTTCCAGCTGATACCGCTTTATCGAGCCTGACCCCGCTCTTCCCAGATATCCACTAAGTCTTTTCACCCCACCAATCTTCCTCTCCTATCTTCTCCTCGTCCGTTCTCTACCATCCTGAGTGCTCCGTCCTGTCGGCCCTGCCTTTTATTCAGCACGCCGTGTTCGTCGTCCACTTTCGACCGCCTCACGTCTGAACACATCCGTCTTCCTGTTGCGTGTTCCCCCCCCCCTCCCGCTGGCGACTCTTTCCATTGTAACTTCGCAGGTGCGCGGGCGCCACGAGTATTACGCAACCATAGCAAAACCATAAAAAGCGGCCACACAGCCGGGAGTTGATAGAAAGGTGCCCGCCAGATGGATCGGTTCCCTCCATGGTGACTTCGTCTCCTTGTTCCCACGCGGAACCTCGTGGAACACACTAGCCAGCAGCTGGATGGTGCTTCGGAAACCCCCGTCTTTTTTGTATCTTCTCACACACCGCCCGCCGGTTGCGTCGCTAAGGAGAGCGGCGATGATTTATTAAGCAAACAAATTTGTGAATGAGCATGTAGCACTCCGACACGCCGCAAACCTGCTGATAGAGACAAAAAGAACGAGCGGTAACGCGCCTCGTGTCGCTGTGCCCCGCTGGCTCCACTTTAAGGAGACAAGCGGACCTCCCGTCTACGTACCCACTTCCTGCCCCCTCCCCCCGTCGTCGTCGTCGTCGTTGCCACCACCACCACCACCACCCCCTCCATCACCGCCACAAACCCCGTTGTCTCTGGGGCTCTCGAACGCCTCGCGTGGAACCGTGTAATTCTCTATTAAGGAAATGAAGCTAATGGAAGACAAAGACTTCATCACGCCACTGTAGCACAGGTGCTGCTGGCACCCCACCACGCCCTCAGAGAGAGAGAGAGAGAGAGAGAGAGAGAGAGAGAGAGAGAGAGAGAGAGAGAGAGAGAGAGAGAGAGAGAGAGAGAGAGTCTGATTGAAAAGAGCTTCTGCTAAGCATCTGCAGAAAGACATAAAAATAGGCTGAATAGGGCGCCTGAATGAGCAAATGAGCCTCTTTTTATTCAACGTAAAAACAAAAAGAAACAAAAAGAAGACTCTTCATCCCGGGGTTTCAGCCTGCATCGACATGAATCCTCTTCCCCCCCTTCTCCCCACTCACACCCACGTCTCATCCCCTCCTTTGCGATTTATATTTTCTCAGAGATTGCAGCCCCCCCGCTGGCATTTCAGCAGAGTTATGGAGTTATGGAGGGGGGGGGGGGGACGGGGGTTGGTTGAGGTGCTAGAGGGGTGGGGCGTGTCGACGGTGAGGGAGGGGAGCTCTGCACCCTCTCTCCCCGAGGGGGGTCTGAAGAGCTGGAATCACGGGTGGGTGGGTGGGTGGGTGGGGGGGAAGGGAAGAGCAGGTGCATGGGAATTCTGAGCTCATTGCATATGCATGTTCACTTCCTGCAGCAGACGATGGCTCGAGGAGAGAGGGAGAGGAAGAGGGGGAGAGGGGGAGAGGGGGAGAGGGGGAGAAGATCTTTGGTGGAGTTGGAGACGGTGGAGCGAGTATCCCTGAATAGGACTGAAGAAGCGGAGGAGAACACCAAGGACTTAATTATCCTGCATTGGATAGAAGGGAGAATGAGGGAGGGAGAGGGGGAAAGAGAGATTGAGGGGTCGAGAGAGAGAGAGAGAGAGAGAGAGAGAGAGAGAGAGAGAGAGAGAGAGAGAGAGAGAGAGAGAGAGAGAGAGAGAGACATAAATAGAGAGTTATACAGAGAGAGACAGACAAAAAGAAAGATGGAGAATGTCCACCAAAAACCCCAGTTCATCACGGAGGGGTGGAGGAGAGAGAAAAGAGAAAGGTATTTGGGGTCTTATTGTTACCAGTGCCAAGGTCATCCTAAAACCAAGGCTTGGTCCTCCCAAATAGTCCCCCCCCTGCCCCTCCCCCCTATTCCTCTCCCATCACCACTGGAACTAATGTGCTTATACAAGGCCTTTTAATGGCTCCTTCTGCTATCAAAGGACTCTGCAGGATTAAAAACAAGGCCCTGGATTTAACGGGGTCCCCCTGGCAACAGCGTCAGTAGACGGCGGGATGGCTGGGGGCTCCCTGTGTGTTCAGATCATAGCTAAATGACACGGGGCCCACAATGGGCCCCGTAATGACAGCCGTCGCAGTGAGACCTCACAGCCGCCATGTTGGGATCAATTCAGGATATTGGCAAGCAAAGTCGCGCCGCTTTTCTCGTCGTTTTGCCTCCCTTCCAAAATCTTGTTGTGGGCAGTAACAGGCGCCTTATTGATTTTTTCATTCTTCGTATGATGGATACAACACAATTTGATTTCGTTTCGCCCCAATCCGTACTTTCATAAACTATGAATTGTATCCGTGCGATGCCGAAGCAAATAGAGAATGGAGACATTTTATTGGAAAAATTGCGACAGCTGAAAGCAGGGAGTGTTGGTGTGTGGGGGAATAATAGGACAATACGGTGTCTGCTCGTCCCTACCAGGCAGTGTAATAACCTTTTAAATCATGTTTGACATTTTTAAGTTAGGCACAGTAGCGCTGGAGTCGGGCAATATCCGAGCTATGATATTAAAGCGTCCTCTTCCTGGAGCTAATCTCATTGCTTTGTTTGACAATTTGCAATATGACACCCCCACCGCACTCTCCTCCCCCCCCCCACCCAGGACCCAACTTCCTTAACCCACATACAGCCTTCCATTTCCCCTCTCCACCACCACCACCACCACCTCCACCACCACCACCACCACCCCCACCACCACCCCCAGCAGCACCCCCCCAGGGAAGCTGCTGCTCCCTGTCCAGACCTGGCCCTAGCCTGACACAGGTTGCTAATGACGTGCGCTGAGGGAGAGGGGCCTGAGGCAACAACAGAGGATGCTAAGAATGTGCTTGTGTGTGTGTGTGTGTGTGTGTGTGTGTGTGTGTGTGTGTGTGGTTGTGTGTGCGTCTGTGTGTCTGCATCTGTGTGTGTGTGTGTGTGTGTGTCTGCATCTGTGTGTGTGTGTGTGTGTGTGTGTGTGTGTGTGTGTGTGTGTGTGTGTGTGTGTGTGTGTGTGTGTGTGTGTGTGTGTGTGTGTGTGTGTGTGTGTGTGCGCGTGTGTGTGTGTGTAGGCTGGATGGGTGCGAACAGGAGAGGACCAGGGATCAAGTCATGTGTGCGTACGTCGACGGACATTAACGCAGCGCACCGGTTCGCTCGTCCAGCTGTCAATCACTGCCAGCTGCGAGGCGGGGACGCGGGCGGTTTGACTGGCAGGCCGGTGTTTGGAGCGTCAGCGCAGATGAAGGAAGCATGCAACACGCGCTGTCCTTTAACCCAACCACCCACCCATCCGCATCCACTCACACACACACACACACACACACACACACACACACACACACACACACACACACACACACACACGTGGACAGAGCGGAGACGGCATGCAAATGAGGGGCTGATCATGGGAGTAGACGCCGTGCGCGTGGCGAGCCCTGACAGGCTGCCAGTCCAACTTGATTGCGTGTCATGACCGCCGCTGATTTATCACCGCCCTTGAAAACGCCGAACGGCAACGACTCAAATGAGTCCTAACTGACACCCGCCTCAGAGCGAGGCGGTGGCTGTGCCGGTGAGGCCGAGGTGCCGGTGTGCCAGTACCTGTGCAGTCCGAGGTGTTCAATCTGGTGCCTGCTAGAGGCCCTTTGAAAAAGTGCCCCCGCGATGCATCGGGACGCAGCCTGGCGTTCCCTGGCTGACCCAGGTGAGAGACGGCAGGCCGAACCCTGGCTGAGCGGCCAGGCTGAGAGGCAGGGAAGGCTGGGAGCGGGCGCAACAGGCTTGTTAATTAGCGGCGCAGGGATGTCTTCATAATGAGGCCTAATCATCCGAGCGTGGCGAGAGACAGACGGCAAGCGGCCGCCACGGACACAGCCCCCGCGGCCCCGCGCCCCTCGTGGCCTCCTCGGCCCTGACACTGGGCCACGGTACAGCAGGTACCGTGTGTGTGGGACAGGGGGGGGGGGCGAGGGGAGAAGGGGAAGGAGAGGGGGGGGGCTAGGAAGTAGGACGGAGTGGATGAGGAACTGCATTTTGAAATTTGAAATAGACGGGGAAAGAGAGAGAGAGAGAGAGAGAGAGAGAGAGAGAGAGAGAGAGAGAGAGAGAGAGAGAGAGAGAGA
The DNA here is from genome assembly GCF_026213295.1 of Gadus chalcogrammus. NCBI lineage: Eukaryota > Metazoa > Chordata > Actinopteri > Gadiformes > Gadidae > Gadus > Gadus chalcogrammus. The sequence continues at coordinate 9,104,299 of NC_079427.1, read as the reverse complement.
GAGAGAGAGAGAGAGAGAGAGAGAGAGAGCGAGAGAGAGAGTGAGAAATAGTTAGTGGACGAGAAAAGGGGGATAAGAGAGGTAATGAGCGCTCTAAAAAGAGAGCGAGAGAGAGAAGGAGAGCAAGAGAGCGAGAGACAGACACAGAGAGAGACTGATAGAAAGAAATAGGGCAGCGGTATGAATGCATAGCACGAGGGCCAGGGGTGTGTGTGGAGCACCTCAGATGAGAGATCAGGTGACAGCAGCCGCTCCGTGCGGTGAAGGCGTCTGGTCTCCAGTGGCGTAGTTAGGTGTTGTACCTCGGATTAGAAGGGGGGTCTCTAATTGGCCCGCTGGGCCCCCAGGTAAGGGACCAGGGGGCCGGGAGCTGCTGTGACAGCTCTTTCCTCAACAAATAAATCACGGCGGTGCCTGGTGCCTCGCAGCCCGTCTCAACCGCGCCGCCATTAACGCCGAGCTGGCTCCGAGCAGCAGGCGTATTTACTAGCGTTGATTTGACGACGGTTGTTATGCGCGGAGCAGCTTTCCCCGGGACCCGGGACACGTCACAAATCCTTCAAAAGGGCAGGCGTTGCGGGAGTCGTAACTCTGAATGCTTTGCAAAGTCGTTTCGCAAAATTGTAACCTGGATAACGACAGTTTTTTTTTATTGTTATTATTATTATTATTATTTATATACGTTTGTGCATGTCCAAATGTGAGCTTTGGTCTTGGGACTCGGGGGGTAAATACCCTGTTTCCCGGTAAACACAGACGCAAGCGGGGCCTTTGGGAGCGTCCGGGAATCCCTCAGGTGTGTGTTGCCATGGAGAGTAATTTGTGGTTAACTGGTACAAACCAGAAACAGGAGGGGTCTTGTTCTCCCCCGTCAGCTCTCGTTCTTCCCTCTCTCTAAATAGGTGGCGGTGACAGGAACAGGAAGTGGGAGAGGGAGGATGAGGAGAGGAGGCAGAGCCTGTGACTGTGACCCACCATTCCATCCACTTTTGTCTTCACCTCTCCGATGTGCTATGCTTCACAGGAAAACATCCTCAACTCAGTGACACTCTGTTGCTCATCTCTCCATCCGAATCGGTTCAGTTGCATTTAGACGGTACGATGGCTGCACAGATAGATGGCACGTTGAAGAACGGAGGGTCACCAGAGCGGTATCATCCACAAAGAAAGAAATGAGTGGAAAACGGATGGGCCACAACCTGCCACTTATGGAAGAGGGCCACACTTTAGATTTAGACGGAAAAAAGGCTACAAATTATAGCCAGGAGCTGGCAGATTAGTTTATAGAGAGGGATTAACATCTACTTCACGTCAAGAGCTTTCTGCTTGTAATGCCCAAAGAAACATATATATACACAGACAAATAAGCTAGCACACACACACACACACACACACACACACACACACACACACACACACACACACACACACACACACACACACACACACACACACACACACACACACACACACACACACACACACACACACACACCCCTTCGCTAGTTATCCTCAGCAGGATCAGTGCAGGGGAACTGGAACGCTGCCAACCTTACACAGACTAGAATCCCTTTCCCAAAGCCACTAAAAAGCACTTGGATTCCAGACCACAACATCCCAGAATGCCTTGGGAGCCTGGTGGATGGTAACCATTTAGCTTTCGCTACGCTTCAAACTCGGGCCAGCGTAAACCACGCTCTCTTCGGAGGGCCGGTAAATGGAGACTCTCAATTTACTTCCAGATTTAAACTCAATTGACATGGATGTGCATGTTTTTTTCCGAACATGAAAAACTAAACTGAAATTATGTTCGTCGAGCAAAAGAACTTAAACCTAAACAATATTATTGCGGTTGAAAGTGAGGGATCAACGTGAGGGTAATGGATGCTAATGCCGCGTCGACGCAGCAGATTGAAAACGATGGGCTTATCCTAGCGGGGGTTTCGCCTGCAAGTGGTGACGGAAGCCATCTTTAGCCTATTCACTAATCACCGGCTGTCCCTGAGCAGCGCCCTCTGTCTCCCTCACCGCCGCTCCTTACCAAGGCAACGAGCATCCCTTCCCCTGCCACCACTTCATCAGTCTCTTTCCATTCGCGGACATACACACACACAAACACACACGCATACACAAAGGCAAACACACACACAAACACACAGGCGTACACACACCCAGTCTCACACACAAACACACAGGCATGCACACACAAATACAAACACACAAACAGGCATACACACACAGGGACACACACAGACAAATACACACTCAATCACACACAGACACACAAACGCAGGCACCCACACCCACAAATATGCACACACAAACACACACAGATACACACAGCCAGACACACAAGCAGGGGAACAGATGCATGCACAAACATGCACGCGCATGATGAAATGCACGCACAAACACACACACACACACACACAAACACACTCCAACTCCGCTGTGTTTTAGCGGAGCTACCATATTGTCATTAAAGAGCAAGGCATGGTAAGGGACCACAAGACCCCCCCATCCCCACCCCAGGGGCCTCACCTCAAGGGGCCCCGCTGTGCCACAGAGGATGGCACTCAGGCCCAGCCCTGCCACTGCTCACACAAAGGCAACACACACACACACACCGCTAGGACAGGCTGAGACTGGCTGCGTGCTGCAACACAGACACGGCAGCAGCAGCCGGTAGCTTGCAGACATATGTGTCTCCACATTCATTATATGTGTTCAAAGGCACGGAGACAAAAACAAAAAGAACGGCAAAAAATAAAAGAAGGGGGGAAAAAAATCGCGCATATATACATATTTGTATCCGGGGCGGGGATGCACCGCGGAGAGGATTAGTATTCCGTTTAGCTGGTGGTAACACCTGAAACTGAATTTCCTCGCCCGGCAATTCCCCTGGAAAACGGCCCAAAACGCCGGTCTTAACTCAAATCCCCGCTGCAGGCTTTATCACCACCAGGCGAGCTCCAGCTTTAATTGATTCAGGGCTGAATGGTCTGCTAAAGAGAAGGGTTTAAGCAAGCGCACAGAACACAACCTCTCTCTCAGTCTCCCCCCAGTCTCTCCCTCAGTCTCTCTCTCCGTCTCTCCCTCAGTCTCTCTCTCCGTCTCTCTGTCTCTCTAGGTTCTCTCTCTCTCTCTGCCTTGTAACCATCAGCCCAATCTGTCTCTAGTGGATACTGTATTAAATAAAAAATAGAAACAAAGAAATAAGTGGAAATAAACAGATACATAAAATCCTGGAGGCTGGCCCTGTAAAACAGGGGAGGACTGTAATCCTGCTCTGCCTGTGCGCAGGGTGGGGGTCGGAGGGTAGATGGGTGGGTGGGGGTCTCGGGGCTAGGTGGGGTTATGTTGGGGGGGGGGGGGGGGGGGGGGGGGGGGGGGAGAGCAGTGTCTGGGTGGTCCAGAGGGAGGAGAGGGTAGAGACACTGGGAGTCTGAATCCAAACTCGGAGGAGCAGTAGGAGGAGGAGGAGGAGGTGGGGTAAGTGGGTGGTTGGGTGGTTGGGTGGGTGGGGAGCTTTTCAGCACGCTGAAAGCACCCTGGTCTGTCTGCAGCAGATGGACCATTGTCTGCCGTTGTGTCCCGGGGAGTGGGGTCCTCAGGGGTCCAGGGTGCCCAGGGTGGCCCAGGACTTTACTCCACAATTCACCTACTCCCTCTCTCTGCCTCTCTACACCCACCAGTCATATACACACACACACACACACACACACACACACACACACACACACACACACACACACACACACACACACACACACACACACACACATTGTTGCACTCTGTTTTGTTTGCTGTTGTTTTGTTTCTCACTCTAGTTCACCTTTTGTCATACAAAACCAGAGGCCTGCTCGTTTTTTTTTATCATTTTCTTGTAGCAAAGAAAAGGGGGCGTTTAGTGTGTGCGTGTGGGTATGTGTGTGTGTCTTTGTGTATGGTGTGGAGAGGGTGTCCATCTTCCTGCACAATGATTGTTTTGTGATTTCGCTCGGTCGGACGAACAAGTTGGTTGTTGACAGGAGAAGAATGCTGAGTCGTGTTGTTCTGCTCCGTCTGCGTCTCTGTTTCTCCATTTCTCCCCCTCTCCCACTACTCTCTCCGTCTCCCCCTCTCTTTCTCTCCCTCCCTGGGGACCTGGTGTTAAAACCAACCCCATAAATCAACCCCCTCCAACGCCTCCCAGAAAAGTAGGGACCAAAAACAGCCATCAAACCCTACCTCTGATTACAGGTGGAAGAGCATCTTATACCCCCCCCCCCCCCCCCCCATTTGCATATCTAACTATCTGTGTCTGCATGAAACCTGCATGCCAGAGAAGTAGGAGGTTTGGGGGGGGGGGGGGGGGGGGGGGGGTGGTGGTCCTGTTACACTACAAAGGCACTTAACTCCTGAATGTGCAATCTGACCTCAGCTCAACTATGGTTCTGGAGAAGGCATGTCCTTGTGTGTGCTTGTGTGTGTGTGTGTGTGTGTGTGTGTGTGTGTGTGTGTGTGTGTGTGTGTGTGTGTGTGTGTGTGTGTGTGTGTGTGTGTGTGTGTGTGTGTGTGTTTGTGTGTGTGCGTGTGCACACGTGCGTGTGTGTGTGCGTGTGTGTCGCAACCCACGCCATACGCCACTGAGGGTATAATATAGAAGTCTGTCTTCACTTGGAGCATATGGGAACAGTTTCCCAGACGTTTTTGTGGCGGGCCTGTGTTAGAGTCATTAATTACATCACTCTACATACAAGTATACCATACGAAGTCAGAGAGGTATCCCCCACACACACTGGAAACAAGCCCTTACACACACACACACACACACACACACAAACTCAGCCACAAAAGCACTCACGTACACACACACACACACACACACACACACACACACACACACACACACACACACACACACACACACACACACACACACACACACACACACACACACACACACACGCAAGCAGTCATACAACAATCTATGCCAGGGCTGATATTCGGCGGTTCCTGGTTTCCTGAAAAACGAACCTGGCGCTGAAACACCACGGAAGAAGAGTTAGACAAAATAAAGCGGCCGCCGCTATTATTTATGACTGGCTATAAAAGCCGCCGTTAATTACAGTGTCTCAGACTTATAAATTACAGATCGTGGGGCTGACGGTGTAATTACGGCGGTGGAGGCCGGGCCCGGCCTCCGTCTCCGGGCTACGGAGGCAGAGGGGTGATGGTAGGCGGAGCTGCCTTGGTGGTGCTGGTGGTGCTGGTGGTGCTGGAGGTGGTGGTGAGTGCTTAGCTCTAGTGATGTGGTGGACCGGTCCCAGAACACATCCCTTGCCTGCTCCTTGCACGAGGCCGTCCCACCCCTCATGCCTCCGCCCACTCTTGCCCTCAACCGTTAGTGGGACCACCAAAGGGGCTGGTTCGTTATATCGTTCACAATATGCTGCTGCTGCAGGGATCCACAGAGCATCACAACTCTTCTTTGTTCCCTTCAAAAACGAACCGACGTGTTTGTGGACAAAACAAAGTCTCGTGGTTGGCTGGCTCTGGCGTGGAGGGCAGTTGTTCAGGGTCTCCACGTTATTGATTGTCTTTTCAGCGGCGAGCGCAGAGCCTGCCTGACAGCACGACAGCAGGATGCTAAGGAGAGTTAAGCCCAGTCAACCCATCTCTCTCATTAGCCCATTCATCAGAGGCCCAACGCGGAGCTCTGCGGCAACATGTGGAGAGAGAGAGAGAGAGAGAGAGAGAGAGAGAGAGAGAGAGAGAGAGAGAGAGAGAGAGAGAGAGAGAGAGAGAGAGAGAGAGAGAGACAGAGACAGAGACACAGAGAGTGAGACAGAGACAGAGAGAGACAGAGACAGAGACAGAGACAGAGACAGAGACAGAGACAGAGACAGAGACAGAGAGAGAGAGAGAGAGAGAGAGAGAGAGAGAGAGAGAGGTTTGGATGCAGCCTTCCGAGACATCCCAAAAGGTCAGAGGTGTGCCCTCAGGATGTCCCAAGGGGGTCAAAGGTCAGGTCAATGGCCAGACTTAATGCACTTCTTATTGTCAGCTGTATCACTGGCGGTATTAGGGAGATCAGGGAACGCCCATGTGCCGCGTCTAAATACTAAGACATTGGTTTACTTCAAAATCCTCCCACATTAGCATCAGGAAGTCCTTTGCCTTTGTTCACTGGTAGTTCCTGTGCATCGCATGCCTCCAACACATGTGTCTGGTATAGTAGCAGGCTGCTGAGTGGGTGAGTGTAGGGGGATTTATTTGTGTGTGTTTTGCAAGTGTGTGTGTGTTGG